>NW_027554467.1:0-149698 GCF_053574225.1 Canis aureus
CAAATCGAAAAGAATCTAATCTCAACGAAAATCATCGAAATGAATAGAATCGAAAAGAATCGAATTGAATCAAATTGAAAAGAATCGAATGGAATCCAATCGAAAAGAATCAAATTGATTCGAATCGAAACAAATTGAATCCAATCGAAAAGAATCTAATTGAATCGAATCGAAAAGAATCGAATTCAATCAAAACGAATCGATTCGAATGGAATAGAAAAGAATAGAATACAATCGAAAAGAATCAAATCGAATCGAAAAGAATCGAATCAAAACGAATTGAATCGAATCGAAAAGAAACGAATCGAACCGAATCAAAAAGAAAACAATCGAATCGAATCAAATACAAAAGAATCGCTTTGAATAGCATAGAATTGAAAAGAATCGAATCAATCGAATTGAAAACAATCGAATCGAAAAGAATCGAATCAAAAAAAGTCGAATCGAAACGAAAACAATCGAATCGAATCGAATCTAAAAGAATCGTATTGAATTGAATCGAGTCGAAAAGACTCGAATCAAAAAGACTCGAATCGAATTGAATCAAATCGAAAAGAATCTAATAGAAACCACTCGAACAGAATCAAATCGAAATGATTCAAAATGAATCGAATAGAATAGAATCGAAAAAAATCGAAACGAATCGAAACGAACCGAAACGAAATGAATCGAAGAGAATCGATTAGAATCGAAATGAAAAGAATCGTATTGAATCGAATCGAAAAGAATCAAATCAAATCGAATCGAAAGAATTGAATCAAATCGAAAAGAATCCAATCGAATCGAAAAGAATCGAACTGAATGGAATCAAATCGAAAAGAATCGAATCGAATCGAAAAGAATGGAATCAAATTTAATGGAATCGAAAAGAATCGAATTGAATCAAAAAGAATCGAAATGAAACAAATCAGATCAAATGGAAAAGCATCAAATCGAATTGAAAAGAATCGAATCGAATCGAAATGAATCGAATCAAAAAGACTCGAATCGAAAAGAATCGAATCGAATCGAAAAGAATGGAATCAAATTTAATGGAATCGAAAAGAATCGAATTGAATCGAAAAGAATCGAAATGAAACAAATCAGATCAAATGGAAAAGCATCAAATCGAATTGAAAAGAATCGAATCGAATCGAAATGAATCGAATCAAAAAGACTCGAATCGAAAAGAATCGAATCGAATCGAAAAGACTCGAATCGAATTAAAAATATCAAATCGAATCGAATCGAAAAGAATCGAATTGAAAAGACTCGAATTAAAACGAATCGATTTGAAACGAAAAGAATCGAATCGAATGGAATCGAATTGAAAGAATCGAATTGAATAGAAAAAAATCGAATAGAAAAGAATCGAACCGAAAAGAAAAGAATCAAATTGAATCAGTCGATTAAATTCTAGTCGAATCGAATCAAAAAGCATGAAATCGAGTCGAATCGAATCGAAAAGAATCGAATCGAATCGAAAAGATTCGAATTGTATCTAATCAAAAAGAATCGAATCGTATCGACTCGAATCGAAAAGAATCCAATTGCATCATCGAATGGAAACTAATCGAATTGAATAGAATAGAAAAGAATCGAATCGAATCAAATCGAAATCAATCAAACTGAATTGATCGAAAAGAATCGAATTGAATCAAATCGAATCGAAATGAAAAGAATCGAATCGATTCAAATACAAAAGAATCGAATCGAAATGAATCAACTCGACACAAAAAGAATCGAATCGAATCAAAAAGTATCGAATTGATTCGAAAACATTCGCATCGAAAAGAATCGAATTGAAATGAATCCGATCGAAATGAAAAGAATCTACTCGATTCGAATCCAAAAGAATCGAATCCAAAAGAATCGAATCGAATCCAAAAGAATCGAATTGATTTGAATCAAAAGAAATGAATTGAATTGAATCCAAAAGGAACTAATCGCATCAAATCGAAAAAACTCGAATAGAATCAAATCGAATCAAAAAGAATCGAATAGATTCGACTAAAAAAGAATCGAATTGAGGGATCCCTGGGTGGCGCAGCGGTTTAGCGCCTGCCTTTGGCCCAGGGCGCGATCCTGGAGACCCGGGATCGAATCCCACATCGGGCTCCTGGTGCATGGAGCCTGCTTCTCCCTCTGCCTGTGTCTCTGCCTCTCTGTCTCTCTCTGTGACTATCATTAAAAAAAGAATCGAATTGAATCGTGTTGAAAAAAATCATAAAGAATCAAATCGAAAAGAATCGAATTCCATGTAACGAAAAGATTCGAATTGAAAAGAATCGAATCGAAACAAAAGAATCGAATCGAATCGACATGAATCAAAAAGAATCGAATCAAAACGAATCGAAAAGAAACAAATCAAGTAGAATCTAAAAGAATCGAATCGAATCCAATCGAAAAAATTCGAATAGAATTGAATCGAAAAGAATCAAAACGAATCGAACCGAAGAGAATCGATTCGAATCAAAATAAAAAGTATCGTATCAAATCGAATCGAAAAGAATCATATCAAATAGAATCGAAAGAATGGAATCAAATCTAAAACAGTCGAATCGAATCGAAAAGAATCGCATTGAATGGAATAGAATCGAAAAGAATAGAATAGAATCGAAAGAAATCGAATAGAATCAAATCAAATCAAAAAGAATCGAATTGAATTGATCCTAACCAAAAGAAGCGAAATGAATGGACTCGAACCGAAAAAAACAAATCGAAAAGAATCTAATCTCAACGAAAATCATCGAAATGAATAGAATCGAAAAGAATCGAATTGAATCAAATCGAAAAGAATCGAATGGAATCCAATCGAAAAGAATCAAATTGATTCGAATCGAAACAAATTGAATCCAATCGAAAAGAATCTAATTGAATCGAATCGAAAAGAATCGAATTCAATCAAAACGAATCGATTCGAATGGAATAGAAAAGAATAGAATAGAATCGAATCGAAAAGAATCGAATCGAATCGAAAAGAATCGAATTGTATCTAATCAAAAAGAATCGAATCGTATTGACTCGAATCGAAAAGAATCCAATTGCATCATCGAATGGAAACTAATCGAATTGAATAGAATCGAAAAGAATCGAATCGAATCAAATTGAAATCAATCAAACTGAATTGATCGAAAAGAATCGAATTGAATCAAATCGAATCGAAATGAAAAGAATCGAATCGATTCAAATAGAAAAGAATCGAATCGAAAAGAATCAACTCGACACGAAAAGAATCGAATCGAATCAAAAAGTATCGAATTGATTCGAAAACATTCGCATCGAAAAGAATCGAATTGAAATGAATCCGATCGAAATGAAAAGAATCTACTCGATTCGAATCCAAAAGAATCGAATCCAAAAGAATCGAATCGAATCCAAAAGAATCGAATTGATTTGAATCAAAAGAAATGAATTGAATTGAATCCAAAAGGAACTAATCGCATCAAATCGAAAAAACTCGAATAGAATCAAATCGAATCAAAAAGAATCGAATAGATTCGACTAAAAAAGAATCGAATTGAGGGATCCCTGGGTGGCGCAGCGGTTTAGCGCCTGCCTTTGGCCCAGGGCGCGATCCTGGAGACCCGGGATCGAATCCCACATCGGGCTCCTGGTGCATGGAGCCTGCTTCTCCCTCTGCCTGTGTCTCTGCCTCTCTGTCTCTCTCTGTGACTATCATAAAAAAAGAATCGAATTGAATCGTGTTGAAAAAAATCATAAAGAATCAAATCGAAAAGAATCGAATTCCATGTAACGAAAAGATTCGAATTGAAAAGAATCGAATCGAAACAAAAGAATCGAATCGAATCGACATGAATCAAAAAGAATCGAATCAAAACGAATCGAAAAGAAACAAATCAAGTAGAATCTAAAAGAATCGAATCGAATCCAATCGAAAAAATTCGAATAGAATTGAATCGAAAAGAATCAAAACGAATCGAACCGAAGAGAATCGATTCGAATCAAAATAAAAAGTATCGTATCAAATCGAATCGAAAAGAATCATATCAAATAGAATCGAAAGAATGGAATCAAATCTAAAACAGTCGAATCGAATCGAAAAGAATCGCATTGAATGGAATAGAATCGAAAAGAATAGAATAGAATCGAAAGAAATCGAATAGAATCAAATCAAATCAAAAAGAATCGAATTGAATTGATCCTAACCAAAAGAAGCGAAATGAATCGACTCGAACCGAAAAAAACAAATCGAAAAGAATCTAATCTCAACGAAAATCATCGAAATGAATAGAATCGAAAAGAATCGAATTGAATCAAATCGAAAAGAATCGAATGGAATCCAATCGAAAAGAATCAAATTGATTCGAATCGAAACAAATTGAATCCAATCGAAAAGAATCTAATTGAATCGAATCGAAAAGAATCGAATTCAATCAAAACGAATCGATTCGAATGGAATAGAAAAGAATAGAATAGAATCGAATCGAAAAGAATCGAATCGAATCGAAAAGAATCGAATTGTATCTAATCAAAAAGAATCGAATCGTATCGACTCGAATCGAAAAGAATCCAATTGCATCATCGAATGGAAACTAATCGAATTGAATAGAATCGAAAAGAATCGAATCGAATCAAATTGAAATCAATCAAACTGAATTGATCGAAAAGAATCGAATTGAATCAAATCGAATCGAAATGAAAAGAATCGAATCGATTCAAATAGAAAAGAATCGAATCGAAAAGAATCAACTCGACACGAAAAGAATCGAATCGAATCAAAAAGTATCGAATTGATTCGAAAACATTCGCATCGAAAAGAATCGAATTGAAATGAATCCGATCGAAATGAAAAGAATCTACTCGATTCGAATCCAAAAGAATCGAATCCAAAAGAATCGAATCGAATCCAAAAGAATCGAATTGATTTGAATCAAAAGAAATGAATTGAATTGAATCCAAAAGGAACTAATCGCATCAAATCGAAAAAACTCGAATAGAATCAAATCGAATCAAAAAGAATCGAATAGATTCGACTAAAAAAGAATCGAATTGAGGGATCCCTGGGTGGCGCAGCGGTTTAGCGCCTGCCTTTGGCCCAGGGCGCGATCCTGGAGACCCGGGATCGAATCCCACATCGGGCTCCTGGTGCATGGAGCCTGCTTCTCCCTCTGCCTGTGTCTCTGCCTCTCTGTCTCTCTCTGTGACTATCATAAAAAAAGAATCGAATTGAATCGTGTTGAAAAAAATCATAAAGAATCAAATCGAAAAGAATCGAATTCCATGTAACGAAAAGATTCGAATTGAAAAGAATCGAATCGAAACAAAAGAATCGAATCGAATCGACATGAATCAAAAAGAATCGAATCAAAACGAATCGAAAAGAAACAAATCAAGTAGAATCTAAAAGAATCGAATCGAATCCAATCGAAAAAATTCGAATAGAATTGAATCGAAAAGAATCAAAACGAATCGAACCGAAGAGAATCGATTCGAATCAAAATAAAAAGTATCGTATCAAATCGAATCGAAAAGAATCATATCAAATAGAATCGAAAGAATGGAATCAAATCTAAAACAGTCGAATCGAATCGAAAAGAATCGCATTGAATGGAATAGAATCGAAAAGAATAGAATAGAATCGAAAGAAATCGAATAGAATCAAATCAAATCAAAAAGAATCGAATTGAATTGATCCTAACCAAAAGAAGCGAAATGAATCGACTCGAACCGAAAAAAACAAATCGAAAAGAATCTAATCTCAACGAAAATCATCGAAATGAATAGAATCGAAAAGAATCGAATTGAATCAAATCGAAAAGAATCGAATGGAATCCAATCGAAAAGAATCAAATTGATTCGAATCGAAACAAATTGAAACCAATCGAAAAGAATCTAATTGAATCGAATCGAAAAGAATCGAATTCAATCAAAACGAATCGATTCGAATGGAATAGAAAAGAATAGAATAGAATCGAATCGAAAAGAATCGAATCGAATCGAAAAGAATCGAATTGTATCTAATCAAAAAGAATCGAATCGTATCGACTCGAATCGAAAAGAATCCAATTGCATCATCGAATGGAAACTAATCGAATTGAATAGA
The DNA here is from genome assembly GCF_053574225.1 of Canis aureus. NCBI lineage: Eukaryota > Metazoa > Chordata > Mammalia > Carnivora > Canidae > Canis > Canis aureus. Next base: position 6,047 of record NW_027554467.1, read on the forward strand.
ATCGAAAAGAATCGAATCGAATCAAATCGAAATCAATCAAACTGAATTGATCGAAAAGAATCGAATTGAATCAAATCGAATCGAAATGAAAAGAATCGAATCGATTCAAATACAAAAGAATCGAATCGAAAAGAATCAACTCGACACGAAAAGAATCGAATCGAATCAAAAAGTATCGAATTGATTCGAAAACATTCGCATCGAAAAGAATCGAATTGAAATGAATCCGATCGAAATGAAAAGAATCTACTCGATTCGAATCCAAAAGAATCGAATCCAAAAGAATCGAATCGAATCCAAAAGAATCGAATTGATTTGAATCAAAAGAAATGAATTGAATTGAATCCAAAAGGAACTAATCGCATCAAATCGAAAAAACTCGAATAGAATCAAATCGAATCAAAAAGAATCGAATAGATTCGACTAAAAAAGAATCGAATTGAGGGATCCCTGGGTGGCGCAGCGGTTTAGCGCCTGCCTTTGGCCCAGGGCGCGATCCTGGAGACCCGGGATCGAATCCCACATCGGGCTCCTGGTGCATGGAGCCTGCTTCTCCCTCTGCCTGTGTCTCTGCCTCTCTGTCTCTCTCTGTGACTATCATAAAAAAAAGAATCGAATTGAATCGTGTTGAAAAAAATCATAAAGAATCAAATCGAAAAGAATCGAATTCCATGTAACGAAAAGATTCGAATTGAAAAGAATCGAATCGAAACAAAAGAATCGAATCGAATCGACATGAATCAAAAAGAATCGAATCAAAACGAATCGAAAAGAAACAAATCAAGTAGAATCTAAAAGAATCGAATCGAATCCAATCGAAAAAATTCGAATAGAATTGAATCGAAAAGAATCAAAACGAATCGAACCGAAGAGAATCGATTCGAATCAAAATAAAAAGTATCGTATCAAATCGAATCGAAAAGAATCATATCAAATAGAATCGAAAGAATGGAATCAAATCTAAAACAATCGAATCGAATCGAAAAGAATCGCATTGAATGGAATAGAATCGAAAAGAATAGAATAGAATCGAAAGAAATCGAATAGAATCAAATCAAATCAAAAAGAATCGAATTGAATTGATCCTAACCAAAAGAAGCGAAATGAATCGACTCGAACCGAAAAAAACAAATCGAAAAGAATCTAATCTCAACGAAAATCATCGAAATGAATAGAATCGAAAAGAATCGAATTGAATCAAATCGAAAAGAATCGAATGGAATCCAATCGAAAAGAATCAAATTGATTCGAATCGAAACAAATTGAAACCAATCGAAAAGAATCTAATTGAATCGAATCGAAAAGAATCGAATTCAATCAAAACGAATCGATTCGAATGGAATAGAAAAGAATAGAATAGAATCGAATCGAAAAGAATCGAATCGAATCGAAAAGAATCGAATTGTATCTAATCAAAAAGAATCGAATCGTATCGACTCGAATCGAAAAGAATCCAATTGCATCATCGAATGGAAACTAATCGAATTGAATAGAATCGAAAAGAATCGAATCGAATCAAATCGAAATCAATCAAACTGAATTGATCGAAAAGAATCGAATTGAATCAAATCGAATCGAAATGAAAAGAATCGAATCGATTCAAATACAAAAGAATCGAATCGAAAAGAATCAACTCGACACGAAAAGAATCGAATCGAATCAAAAAGTATCGAATTGATTCGAAAACATTCGCATCGAAAAGAATCGAATTGAAATGAATCCGATCGAAATGAAAAGAATCTACTCGATTCGAATCCAAAAGAATCGAATCCAAAAGAATCGAATCGAATCCAAAAGAATCGAATTGATTTGAATCAAAAGAAATGAATTGAATTGAATCCAAAAGGAACTAATCGCATCAAATCGAAAAAACTCGAATAGAATCAAATCGAATCAAAAAGAATCGAATAGATTCGACTAAAAAAGAATCGAATTGAGGGATCCCTGGGTGGCGCAGCGGTTTAGCGCCTGCCTTTGGCCCAGGGCGCGATCCTGGAGACCCGGGATCGAATCCCACATCGGGCTCCTGGTGCATGGAGCCTGCTTCTCCCTCTGCCTGTGTCTCTGCCTCTCTGTCTCTCTCTGTGACTATCATTAAAAAAAGAATCGAATTGAATCGTGTTGAAAAAAATCATAAAGAATCAAATCGAAAAGAATCGAATTCCATGTAACGAAAAGATTCGAATTGAAAAGAATCGAATCGAAACAAAAGAATCGAATCGAATCGACATGAATCAAAAAGAATCGAATCAAAACGAATCGAAAAGAAACAAATCAAGTAGAATCTAAAAGAATCGAATCGAATCCAATCGAAAAAATTCGAATAGAATTCAATCGAAAAGAATCAAAACGAATCGAACCGAAGAGAATCGATTCGAATCAAAATAAAAAGTATCGTATCAAATCGAATCGAAAAGAATCATATCAAATAGAATCGAAAGAATGGAATCAAATCTAAAACAATCGAATCGAATCGAAAAGAATCGCATTGAATGGAATAGAATCGAAAAGAATAGAATAGAATCCAAAGAAATCGAATAGAATCAAATCAAATCAAAAAGAATCGAATTGAATTGATCCTAACCAAAAGAAGCGAAATGAATGGACTCGAACCGAAAAAAACAAATCGAAAAGAATCTAATCTCAACGAAAATCATCGAAATGAATAGAATCGAAAAGAATCGAATTGAATCAAATCGAAAAGAATCGAATGGAATCCAATCGAAAAGAATCAAATTGATTCGAATCGAAACAAATTGAATCCAATCGAAAAGAATCTAATTGAATCGAATCGAAAAGAATCGAATTCAATCAAAACGAATCGATTCGAATGGAATAGAAAAGAATAGAATAGAATCGAATCGAAAAGAATCGAATCGAATCGAAAAGAATCGAATTGTATCTAATCAAAAAGAATCGAATCGTATCGACTCGAATCGAAAAGAATCCAATTGCATCATCGAATGGAAACTCATCGAATTGAATAGAATCGAAAAGAATCGAATCGAATCAAATCGAAATCAATCAAACTGAATTGATCGAAAAGAATCGAATTGAATCAAATCGAATCGAAATGAAAAGAATCGAATCGATTCAAATACAAAAGAATCGAATCGAAAAGAATCAATTCGACACGAAAAGAATCGAATCGAATCAAAAAGTATCGAATTGATTCGAAAACATTCGCATCGAAAAGAATCGAATTGAAATGAATCCGATCGAAATGAAAAGAATCTACTCGATTCGAATCCAAAAGAATCGAATCCAAAAGAATCGAATCGAATCCAAAAGAATCGAATTGATTTGAATCAAAAGAAATGAATTGAATTGAATCCAAAAGGAACTAATCGCATCAAATCGAAAAAACTCGAATAGAATCAAATCGAATCAAAAAGAATCGAATAGATTCGACTAAAAAAGAATCGAATTGAGGGATCCCTGGGTGGCGCAGCGGTTTAGCGCCTGCCTTTGGCCCAGGGCGCGATCCTGGAGACCCGGGATCGAATCCCACATCGGGCTCCTGGTGCATGGAGCCTGCTTCTCCCTCTGCCTGTGTCTCTGCCTCTCTGTCTCTCTCTGTGACTATCATAAAAAAAAGAATCGAATTGAATCGTGTTGAAAAAAATCATAAAGAATCAAATCGAAAAGAATCGAATTCCATGTAACGAAAAGATTCGAATTGAAAAGAATCGAATCGAAACAAAAGAATCGAATCGAATCGACATGAATCAAAAAGAATCGAATCAAAACGAATCGAAAAGAAACAAATCAAGTAGAATCTAAAAGAATCGAATCGAATCCAATCGAAAAAATTCGAATAGAATTGAATCGAAAAGAATCAAAACGAATCGAACCGAAGAGAATCGATTCGAATCAAAATAAAAAGTATCGTATCAAATCGAATCGAAAAGAATCATATCAAATAGAATCGAAAGAATGGAATCAAATCTAAAACAATCGAATCGAATCGAAAAGAATCGCATTGAATGGAATAGAATCGAAAAGAATAGAATAGAATCGAAAGAAATCGAATAGAATCAAATCAAATCAAAAAGAATCGAATTGAATTGATCCTAACCAAAAGAAGCGAAATGAATCGACTCGAACCGAAAAAAACAAATCGAAAAGAATCTAATCTCAACGAAAATCATCGAAATGAATAGAATCGAAAAGAATCGAATTGAATCAAATTGAAAAGAATCGAATGGAATCCAATCGAAAAGAATCAAATTGATTCGAATCGAAACAAATTGAATCCAATCGAAAAGAATCTAATTGAATCGAATCGAAAAGAATCGAATTCAATCAAAACGAATCGATTCGAATGGAATAGAAAAGAATAGAATAGATCGAATCGAAAAGAATCAAATCGAATCGAAAAGAATCGAATCAAAACGAATTGAATCGAATCGAAAAGAAACGAATCGAACCGAATCAAAAAGAAAACAATCGAATCGAATCAAATACAAAAGAATCGCTTTGAATAGCATAGAATTGAAAAGAATCGAATCAATCGAATTGAAAACAATCGAATCGAAAAGAATCGAATCAAAAAAAGTCGAATCGAAACGAAAACAATCGAATCGAATCGAATCTAAAAGAATCGTATTGAATTGAATCGAGTCGAAAAGACTCGAATCAAAAAGACTCGAATCGAATTGAATCAAATCGAAAAGAATCTAATAGAAACCACTCGAACAGAATCAAATCGAAATGATTCAAAATGAATCGAATAGAATAGAATCGAAAAAAATCGAATAGAATCGAAACGAACCGAAACGAAATGAATCGAAGAGAATCGATTAGAATCGAAATGAAAAGAATCGTATTGAATCGAATCGAAAAGAATCAAATCAAATCGAATCGAAAGAATTGAATCAAATCGAAAAGAATCCAATCGAATCGAAAAGAATCGAACTGAATGGAATCAAATCGAAAAGAATCGAATCGAATCGAAAAAAATCGAATCAAATTTAATGGAATCGAAAAGAATCGAATGGAATCGAAAAGAATCGAAATGAAACAAATCACATCAAATGGAAAAGCATCAAATCGAATTGAAAAGAATCGAATCGAATCGAAATGAATCGAATCAAAAAGACTCGAATCGAAAAGAATCGAATCGAATCGAAAAGACTCGAATCGAATTAAAAATATCAAATCGAATCGAATCGAAAAGAATCGAATTGAAAAGACTCGAATTAAAACGAATCGATTTGAAACGAAAAGAATCGAATCGAATCGAATCGAATTGAAAGAATCGAATTGAATAGAAAAAAATCGAATAGAAAAGAATCGAACCGAAAAGAAAAGAATCAAATTGAATCAGTCGATTAAATTCTAGTCGAATCGAATCAAAAAGCATGAAATCGAGTCGAATCGAATCGAAAAGAATCGAATCGAATCGAAAAGATTCGAATTGTATCTAATCAAAAAGAATCGAATCGTATCGACTCGAATCGAAAAGAATCCAATTGCATCATCGAATGGAAACTAATCCAATTGAATAGAATCGAAAAGAATCGAATCGAATCAAATCGAAATCAATCAAATTGAATTGATCGAAAAGAATCGAATTGAATCAAATCGAATCGAAATGAAAAGAATCGAATCGATTCAAATAGAAAAGAATAGAATCGAAAAGAATCAAATCGACACGAAAAGAATCGAATCGAATCAAAAAGTATCGAATTGATTCGAAAACATTCGCATCGAAAAGAATCGAATTGAAATGAATCCGATCGAAATGAAAAGAATCTACTCGATTCGAATCTAAAAGAATCGAATCCAAAAGAATCGAATCCAAAAGAATCGAATTGAATTGAATCAAAAGAAATGAATTGAATTGAATCCAAAAGGAACTAATCGCATCAAATCGAAAAAATTCGAATAGAATCAAATCGAATCAAAAAGAATCGAATAGATTCGACTAAAAAAGAATCGAATTGAGGGATCCCTGGGTGGCGCAGCGGTTTAGCGCCTGCCTTTGGCCCAGGGCGTGATCCTGGAGACCCGGGATCGAATCCCACATCGGGCTCCTGGTGCATGGAGCCTGCTTCTCCCTCTGCCTGTGTCTCTGCCTCTCTGTCTCTCTCTGTGACTATCATAAAAAAAAGAATCGAATTGAATCGTGTTGAAAAAAATCATAAAGAATCAAATCGAAAAGAATCGAACTCCATGTAACGAAAAGATTCGAATTGAAAAGAATCGAATCGAAACAAAAGAATCGAATCGAATCGACATGAATCAAAAAGAATCGAATCAAAACGAATCGAAAAGAAACAAATCAAGTAGAATCTAAAAGAATCGAATCGAATCCAATCGAAAAAATTCGAATAGAATTGAATCGAAAAGAATCAAAACGAATCGAACCGAAGAGAATCGATTCGAATCAAAATAAAAAGTATCGTATCAAATCGAATCGAAAAGAATCATATCAAATAGAATCGAAAGAATGGAATCAAATCTAAAACAATCGAATCGAATCGAAAAGAATCGCATTGAATGGAATAGAATCGAAAAGAATAGAATAGAATCGAAAGAAATCGAATAGAATCAAATCAAATCAAAAAGAATCGAATTGAATTGATCCTAACCAAAAGAAGCGAAATGAATCGACTCGAACCGAAAAAAACAAATCGAAAAGAATCTAATCTCAACGAAAATCATCGAAATGAATAGAATCGAAAAGAATCGAATTGAATCAAATCGAAAAGAATCGAATGGAATCCAATCGAAAAGAATCAAATTGATTCGAATCGAAACAAATTGAATCCAATCGAAAAGAATCTAATTGAATCGAATCGAAAAGAATCGAATTCAATCAAAACGAATCGATTCGAATGGAATAGAAAAGAATAGAATAGAATCGAATCGAAAAGAATCAAATCGAATCGAAAAGAATCGAATCAAAACGAATTTAATCGAATCGAAAAGAAACGAATCGAACCGAATCAAAAAGAAAACAATCGAATCGAATCAAATACAAAAGAATCGCTTTGAATAGCATAGAATTGAAAAGAATCGAATCAATCGAATTGAAAACAATCGAATCGAAAAGAATCGAATCAAAAAAAGTCGAATCGAAACGAAAACAATCGAATCGAATCGAATCTAAAAGAATCGTATTGAATTGAATCGAGTCGAAAAGACTCGAATCAAAAAGACTCGAATCGAATTGAATCAAATCGAAAAGAATCTAATAGAAACCACTCGAACAGAATCAAATCGAAATGATTCAAAATGAATCGAATAGAATAGAATCGAAAAAAATCGAAACGAATCGAAACGAACCGAAACGAAATGAATCGAAGAGAATCGATTAGAATCGAAATGAAAAGAATCGTATTGAATCGAATCGAAAAGAATCAAATCAAATCGAATCGAAAGAATTGAATCAAATCGAAAAGAATCCAATCGAATCGAAAAGAATCGAACTGAATGGAATCAAATCGAAAAGAATCGAATCGAATCGAAAAGAATGGAATCAAATTTAATGGAATCGAAAAGAATCGAATTGAATCGAAAAGAATCGAAATGAAACAAATCAGATCAAATGGAAAAGCATCAAATCGAATTGAAAAGAATCGAATCGAATCGAAATGAATCGAATCAAAAAGACTCGAATCGAAAAGAATCGAATCGAATCGAAAAGACTCGAATCGAATTAAAAATATCAAATCGAATCGAATCGAAAAGAATCGAATTGAAAAGACTCGAATTAAAACGAATCGATTTGAAACGAAAAGAATCGAATCGAATCGAATCGAATTGAAAGAATCGAATTGAATAGAAAAAAATCGAATAGAAAAGAATCGAACCGAAAAGAAAAGAATCAAATTGAATCAGTCGATTAAATTCTAGTCGAATCGAATCAAAAAGCATGAAATCGAGTCGAATCGAATCGAAAAGAATCGAATCGAATCGAAAAGATTCGAATTGTATCTAATCAAAAAGAATCGAATCGTATCGACTCGAATCGAAAAGAATCCAATTGCATCATCGAATGGAAACTAATCCAATTGAATAGAATCGAAAAGAATCGAATCGAATCAAATCGAAATCAATCAAATTGAATTGATCGAAAAGAATCGAATTGAATCAAATCGAATCGAAATGAAAAGAATCGAATCGATTCAAATAGAAAAGAATCGAATCGAAAAGAATCAACTCGACACGAAAAGAATCGAATCGAATCAAAAAGTATCGAATTGATTCGAAAACATTCGCATCGAAAAGAATCGAATTGAAATGAATCCGATCGAAATGAAAAGAATCTACTCGATTCGAATCTAAAAGAATCGAATCCAAAAGAATCGAATCCAAAAGAATCGAATTGAATTGAATCAAAAGAAATGAATTGAATTGAATCCAAAAGGAACTAATCGCATCAAATCGAAAAAACTCGAATAGAATCAAATCGAATCAAAAAGAATCGAATAGATTCGACTAAAAAAGAATCGAATTGAGGGATCCCTGGGTGGCGCAGCGGTTTAGCGCCTGCCTTTGGCCCAGGGCGCGATCCTGGAGACCCGGGATCGAATCCCACATCGGGCTCCTGGTGCATGGAGCCTGCTTCTCCCTCTGCCTGTGTCTCTGCCTCTCTGTCTCTCTCTGTGACTATCATAAAAAAAAGAATCGAATTGAATCGTGTTGAAAAAAATCATAAAGAATCAAATCGAAAAGAATCGAATTCCATGTAACGAAAAGATTCGAATTGAAAAGAATCGAATCGAAACAAAAGAATCGAATCGAATCGACATGAATCAAAAAGAATCGAATCTAAACGAATCGAAAAGAAACAAATCAAGTAGAATCTAAAAGAATCGAATCGAATCCAATCGAAAAAATTCGAATAGAATTGAATCGAAAAGAATCAAAACGAATCGAACCGAAGAGAATCGATTCGAATCAAAATAAAAAGTATCGTATCAAATCGAATCGAAAAGAATCATATCAAATAGAATCGAAAGAATGGAATCAAATCTAAAACAATCGAATGGAATCGAAAAGAATCGCATTGAAGGGAATAGAATCGAAAAGAATAGAATAGAATCGAAAGAAATCGAATAGAATCAAATCAAATCAAAAAGAATCGAATTGAATTGATCCTAACCAAACGAAGCGAAATGAATCGACTCGAACCGAAAAAAACAAATCGAAAAGAATCTAATCTCAACGAAAATCATCGAAATGAATAGAATCGAAAAGAATCGAATTGAATCAAATTGAAAAGAATCGAATGGAATCCAATCGAAAAGAATCAAATTGATTCGAATCGAAACAAATTGAATCCAATCGAAAAGAATCTAATTGAATCGAATCGAAAAGAATCGAATTCAATCAAAACGAATCGATTCGAATGGAATAGAAAAGAATAGAATAGAATCGAATCGAAAAGAATCGAATCGAATCGAAAAGAATCGAATTGTATCTAATCAAAAAGAATCGAATCGTATCGACTCGAATCGAAAAGAATCCAATTGCATCATCGAATGGAAACTAATCGAATTGAATAGAATCGAAAAGAATCGAATCGAATCAAATCGAAATCAATCAAACTGAATTGATCGAAAAGAATCGAATTGAATCAAATCGAATCGAAATGAAAAGAATCGAATCGATTCAAATAGAAAAGAATCGAATCGAAAAGAATCAAATCGACACGAAAAGAATCGAATCGAATCAAAAAGTATCGAATTGATTCGAAAACATTCGCATCGAAAAGAATCGAATTGAAATGAATCCGATCGAAATGAAAAGAATCTACTCGATTCGAATCCAAAAGAATCGAATCCAAAAGAATCGAATCGAATCCAAAAGAATCGAATTGATTTGAATGAAAAGAAATGAATTGAATTGAATCCAAAAGGAACTAATCGCATCAAATCGAAAAAACTCGAATAGAATCAAATCGAATCAAAAAGAATCGAATAGATTCGACTAAAAAAGAATCGAATTGAGGGATCCCTGGGTGGCGCAGCGGTTTAGCGCCTGCCTTTGGCCCAGGGCGCGATCCTGGAGACCCGGGATCGAATCCCACATCGGGCTCCTGGTGCATGGAGCCTGCTTCTCCCTCTGCCTGTGTCTCTGCCTCTCTGTCTCTCTCTGTGACTATCATAAAAAAAAGAATCGAATTGAATCGTGTTGAAAAAAATCATAAAGAATCAAATCGAAAAGAATCGAATTCCATGTAACGAAAAGATTCGAATTGAAAAGAATCGAATCGAAACAAAAGAATCGAATCGAATCGACATGAATCAAAAAGAATCGAATCAAAACGAATCGAAAAGAAACAAATCAAGTAGAATCTAAAAGAATCGAATCGAATCCAATCGAAAAAATTCGAATAGAATTGAATCGAAAAGAATCAAAACGAATCGAACCGAAGAGAATCGATTCGAATCAAAATAAAAAGTATCGTATCAAATCGAATCGAAAAGAATCATATCAAATAGAATCGAAAGAATGGAATCAAATCTAAAACAATCGAATGGAATCGAAAAGAATCGCATTGAATGGAATAGAATCGAAAAGAATAGAATAGAATCGAAAGAAATCGAATAGAATCAAATCAAATCAAAAAGAATCGAATTGAATTGATCCTAACCAAAATAAGCGAAATGAATCGACTCGAACCGAAAAAAACAAATCGAAAAGAATCTAATCTCGACGAAAATCATCGAAATGAATAGAATCGAAAAGAATCGAATTGAATCAAATCGAAAAGAATCGAATGGAATCCAATCGAAAAGAATCAAATTGATTCGAATCGAAACAAATTGAATCCAATCGAAAAGAATCTAATTGAATCGAATCGAAAAGAATCGAATTCAATCAAAACGAATCGATTCGAATGGAATAGAAAAGAATAGAATAGAATCGAATCGAAAAGAATCAAATCGAATCGAAAAGAATCGAATCAAAAAGAATTGAATCGAATCGAAAAGAAACGAATAGAACCGAATCAAAAAGAAAACAATCGAATAAAATCAAATGCAAAAGAATCGCTTTGAATAGCATAGAATTGAAAAGAATCGAATCAATCGAATTGAAAACAATCGAATCGAAAAGAATCGAATCAAAAAAAGTCGAATCGAAACGAAAACAATCGAATCGAATCGAATCTAAAAGAATCGTATTGAATTGAATCGAGTCGAAAAGACTCGAATCAAAAAGACTCGAATCGAATTGAATCAAATCGAAAAGAATCTAATAGAAACCACTCGAACAGAATCAAATCGAAATGATTCAAAATGAATCGAATAGAATAGAATCGAAAAAAATCGAAACGAATCGAAACGAACCGAAACGAAATGAATCGAAGAGAATCGATTAGAATCGAAATGAAAAGAATCGTATTGAATCGAATCGAAAAGAATCAAATCAAATCGAATCGAAAGAATTGAATCAAATCGAAAAGAATCCAATCGAATCGAAAAGAATCGAACTGAATGGAATCAAATCGAAAAGAATCGAATCGAATCGAAAAGAATGGAATCAAATTTAATGGAATCGAAAAGAATCGAATTGAATCGAAAAGAATCGAAATGAAACAAATCAGATCAAATGGAAAAGCATCAAATCGAATTGAAAAGAATCGAATCGAATCGAAATGAATCGAATCAAAAAGACTCGAATCGAAAAGAATCGAATCGAATCGAAAAGACTCGAATCGAATTAAAAATATCAAATCGAATCGAATCGAAAAGAATCGAATTGAAAAGACTCGAATTAAAACGAATCGATTTGAAACGAAAAGAATCGAATCGAATCGAATCGAATTGAAAGAATCGAATTGAATAGAAAAAAATCGAATAGAAAAGAATCGAACCGAAAAGAAAAGAATCAAATTGAATCAGTCGATTAAATTCTAGTCGAATCGAATCAAAAAGCATGAAATCGAGTCGAATCGAATCGAAAAGAATCGAATCGAATCGAAAAGATTCGAATTGTATCTAATCAAAAAGAATCGAATCGTATCGACTCGAATCGAAAAGAATCCAATTGCATCATCGAATGGAAACTAATCGAATTGAATAGAATAGAAAAGAATCGAATCGAATCAAATCGAAATCAATCAAACTGAATTGATCGAAAAGAATCGAATTGAATCAAATCGAATCGAAATGAAAAGAATCGAATCGATTCAAATACAAAAGAATCGAATCGAAATGAATCAACTCGACACAAAAAGAATCTAATCGAATCAAAAAGTATCGAATTGATTCGAAAACATTCGCATCGAAAAGAATCGAATTGAAATGAATCCGATCGAAATGAAAAGAATCTACTCGATTCGAATCCAAAAGAATCGAATCCAAAAGAATCGAATCGAATCCAAAAGAATCGAATTGATTTGAATGAAAAGAAATGAATTGAATTGAATCCAAAAGGAACTAATCGCATCAAATCGAAAAAACTCGAATAGAATCAAATCGAATCAAAAAGAATCGAATAGATTCGACTAAAAAAGAATCGAATTGAGGGATCCCTGGGTGGCGCAGCGGTTTAGCGCCTGCCTTTGGCCCAGGGCGCGATCCTGGAGACCCGGGATCGAATCCCACATCGGGCTCCTGGTGCATGGAGCCTGCTTCTCCCTCTGCCTGTGTCTCTGCCTCTCTGTCTCTCTCTGTGACTATCATAAAAAAAAGAATCGAATTGAATCGTGTTGAAAAAAATCATAAAGAATCAAATCGAAAAGAATCGAATTCCATGTAACGAAAAGATTCGAATTGAAAAGAATCGAATCGAAACAAAAGAATCGAATCGAATCGACATGAATCAAAAAGAATCGAATCAAAACGAATCGAAAAGAAACAAATCAAGTAGAATCTAAAAGAATCGAATCGAATCCAATCGAAAAAATTCGAATAGAATTGAATCGAAAAGAATCAAAACGAATCGAACCGAAGAGAATCGATTCGAATCAAAATAAAAAGTATCGTATCAAATCGAATCGAAAAGAATCATATCAAATAGAATCGAAAGAATGGAATCAAATCTAAAACAGTCGAATAAAATCGAAAAGAATCGCATTGAATGGAATAGAATCGAAAAGAATAGAATAGAATCGAAAGAAATCGAATAGAATCAAATCAAATCAAAAAGAATCGAATTGAATTGATCCTAACCAAAAGAAGCGAAATGAATCGACTCGAACCGAAAAAAACAAATCGAAAAGAATCTAATCTCAACGAAAATCATCGAAATGAATAGAATCGAAAAGAATCGAATTGAATCAAATCGAAAAGAATCGAATGGAATCCAATCGAAAAGAATCAAATTGATTCGAATCGAAACAAATTGAATCCAATCGAAAAGAATCTAATTGAATCGAATCGAAAAGAATCGAATTCAATCAAAACGAATCGATTCGAATGGAATAGAAAAGAATAGAATAGAATCGAATCGAAAAGAATCGAATCGAATCGAAAAGAATCGAATTGTATCTAATCAAAAAGAATCGAATCGTATCGACTCGAATCGAAAAGAATCCAATTGCATCATCGAATGGAAACTAATCGAATTGAATAGAATCGAAAAGAATCGAATCGAATCAAATTGAAATCAATCAAACTGAATTGATCGAAAAGAATCGAATTGAATCAAATCGAATCGAAATGAAAAGAATCGAATCGATTCAAATAGAAAAGAATCGAATCGAAAAGAATCAACTCGACACAAAAAGAATCTAATCGAATCAAAAAGTATCGAATTGATTCGAAAACATTCGCATTGAAAAGAATCGAATTGAAATGAATCCGATCGAAATGAAAAGAATCTACTCGATTCGAATCCAAAAGAATCGAATCCAAAAGAATCGAATCGAATCCAAAAGAATCGAATTGATTTGAATCAAAAGAAATGAATTGAATTGAATCCAAAAGGAACTAATCGCATCAAATCGAAAAAACTCGAATAGAATCAAATCGAATCAAAAAGAATCGAATAGATTCGACTAAAAAAGAATCGAATTGAGGGATCCCTGGGTGGCGCAGCGGTTTAGCGCCTGCCTTTGGCCCAGGGCGCGATCCTGGAGACCCGGGATCGAATCCCACATCGGGCTCCTGGTGCATGGAGCCTGCTTCTCCCTCTGCCTGTGTCTCTGCCTCTCTGTCTCTCTCTGTGACTATCATAAAAAAAAGAATCGAATTGAATCGTGTTGAAAAAAATCATAAAGAATCAAATAGAAAAGAATCGAATTCCATGTAACGAAAAGATTCGAATTGAAAAGAATCGAATCGAAACAAAAGAATCGAATCGAATCGACATGAATCAAAAAGAATCGAATCAAAACGAATCGAAAAGAAACAAATCAAGTAGAATCTAAAAGAATCGAATCGAATCCAATCGAAAAAATTCGAATAGAATTGAATCGAAAAGAATCAAAACGAATCGAACCGAAGAGAATCGATTCGAATCAAAATAAAAAGTATCGTATCAAATCGAATCGAAAAGAATCATATCAAATAGAATCGAAAGAATGGAATCAAATCTAAAACAGTCGAATCGAATCGAAAAGAATCGCATTGAATGGAATAGAATCGAAAAGAATAGAATAGAATCGAAAGAAATCGAATAGAATCAAATCAAATCAAAAAGAATCGAATTGAATTGATCCTAACCAAAAGAAGCGAAATGAATCGACTCGAACCGAAAAAAACAAATCGAAAAGAATCTAATCTCAACGAAAATCATCGAAATGAATAGAATCGAAAAGAATCGAATTGAATCAAATCGAAAAGAATCGAATGGAATCCAATCGAAAAGAATCAAATTGATTCGAATCGAAACAAATTGAATCCAATCGAAAAGAATCTAATTGAATCGAATCGAAAAGAATCGAATTCAATCAAAACGAATCGATTCGAATGGAATAGAAAAGAATAGAATAGAATCGAATCGAAAAGAATCGAATCGAATCGAAAAGAATCGAATTGTATCTAATCAAAAAGAATCGAATCGTATCGACTCGAATCGAAAAGAATCCAATTGCATCATCGAATGGAAACTAATCGAATTGAATAGAATCGAAAAGAATCGAATCGAATCAAATTGAAATCAATCAAACTGAATTGATCGAAAAGAATCGAATTGAATCAAATCGAATCGAAATGAAAAGAATCGAATCGATTCAAATAGAAAAGAATCGAATCGAAAAGAATCAACTCGACACGAAAAGAATCGAATCGAATCAAAAAGTATCGAATTGATTCGAAAACATTCGCATCGAAAAGAATCGAATTGAAATGAATCCGATCGAAATGAAAAGAATCTACTCGATTCGAATCCAAAAGAATCGAATCCAAAAGAATCGAATCGAATCCAAAAGAATCGAATTGATTTGAATCAAAAGAAATGAATTGAATTGAATCCAAAAGGAACTAATCGCATCAAATCGAAAAAACTCGAATAGAATCAAATCGAATCAAAAAGAATCGAATAGATTCGACTAAAAAAGAATCGAATTGAGGGATCCCTGGGTGGCGCAGCGGTTTAGCGCCTGCCTTTGGCCCAGGGCGCGATCCTGGAGACCCGGGATCGAATCCCACATCGGGCTCCTGGTGCATGGAGCCTGCTTCTCCCTCTGCCTGTGTCTCTGCCTCTCTGTCTCTCTCTGTGACTATCATAAAAAAAAGAATCGAATTGAATCGTGTTGAAAAAAATCATAAAGAATCAAATCGAAAAGAATCGAATTACATGTAACGAAAAGATTCGAATTGAAAAGAATCGAATCGAAACAAAAGAATCGAATCGAATCGACATGAATCAAAAAGAATCGAATCAAAACGAATCGAAAAGAAACAAATCAAGTAGAATCTAAAAGAATCGAATCGAATCCAATCGAAAAAATTCGAATAGAATTGAATCGAAAAGAATCAAAACGAATCGAACCGAAGAGAATCGATTCGAATCAAAATAAAAAGTATCGTATCAAATCGAATCGAAAGAATCATATCAAATAGAATCGAAAGAATGGAATCAAATCTAAAACAATCGAATCGAATCGAAAAGAATCGCATTGAATGGAATAGAATCGAAAAGAATAGAATAGAATCGAAAGAAATCGAATAGAATCAAATCAAATCAAAAAGAATCGAATTGAATTGATCCTAACCAAAAGAAGCGAAATGAAATGACTCGAACCGAAAAAAATCAAATCGAAAAGAATCTAATCTCAACGAAAATCATCGAAATGAATAGAATAGAAAAGAATCGAATTGAATCAAATTGAAAAGAATCGAATGGAATCCAATCGAAAAGAATCAAATTGAGTCGAATCGAAACAAATTGAATCCAATCGAAAAGAATCTAATTGAATCGAATCGAAAAGAATCGAATTCAATCAAAACGAATCGATTCGAATGGAATAGAAAAGAATAGAATACAATCGAAAAGAATCAAATCGAATCGAAAAGAATCGAATCAAAACGAATTGAATCGAATCGAAAAGAAACGAATCGAACCGAATCAAAAAGAAAACAATCGAATCGAATCAAATACAAAAGAATCGCTTTGAATAGCATAGAATTGAAAAGAATCGAATCAATCGAATTGAAAACAATCGAATCGAAAAGAATCGAATCAAAAAAAGTCGAATCGAAACGAAAACAATCGAATCGAATCGAATCTAAAAGAATCGTATTGAATTGAATCGAGTCGAAAAGACTCGAATCAAAAAGACTCGAATCGAATTGAATCAAATCGAAAAGAATCTAATAGAAACCACTCGAACAGAATCAAATCGAAATGATTCAAAATGAATCGAATAGAATAGAATCGAAAAAAATCGAAACGAATCGAAACGAACCGAAACGAAATGAATCGAAGAGAATCGATTAGAATCGAAATGAAAAGAATCGTATTGAATCGAATCGAAAAGAATCAAATCAAATCGAATCGAAAGAATTGAATCAAATCGAAAAGAATCCAATCGAATCGAAAAGAATCGAACTGAATGGAATCAAATCGAAAAGAATCGAATCAAATCGAAAAGAATGGAATCAAATTTAATGGAATCGAAAAGAATCGAATTGAATCGAAAAGAATCGAAATGAAACAAATCAGATCAAATGGAAAAGCATCAAATCGAATTGAAAAGAATCGAATCGAATCGAAATGAATCGAATCAAAAAGACTCGAATCGAAAAGAATCGAATCGAATCGAAAAGAATGGAATCAAATTTAATGGAATCGAAAAGAATCGAATTGAATCGAAAAGAATCGAAATGAAACAAATCAGATCAAATGGAAAGCATCAAATCGAATTGAAAAGAATCGAATCGAATCGAAATGAATCGAATCAAAAAGACTCGAATCGAAAAGAATCGAATCGAATCGAAAAGACTCGAATCGAATTAAAAATATCAAATCGAATCGAATCGAAAAGAATCGAATTGAAAAGACTCGAATTAAAACGAATCGATTTGAAACGAAAAGAATCGAATCGAATCGAATCGAATTGAAAGAATCGAATTGAATAGAAAAAAATCGAATAGAAAAGAATCGAACCGAAAAGAAAAGAATCAAATTGAATCAGTCGATTAAATTCTAGTCGAATCGAATCAAAAAGCATGAAATCGAGTCGAATCGAATCGAAAAGAATCGAATCGAATCGAAAAGATTCGAATTGTATCTAATCAAAAAGAATCGAATCGTATCGACTCGAATCGAAAAGAATCCAATTGCATCATCGAATGGAAACTAATCGAATTGAATAGAATCGAAAAGAATCGAATCGAATCAAATCGAAATCAATCAAACTGAATTGATCGAAAAGAATCGAATTGAATCAAATCGAATCGAAATGAAAAGAATCGAATCGATTCAAATACAAAAGAATCGAATCGAAAAGAATCAACTCGACACGAAAAGAATCGAATCGAATCAAAAAGTATCGAATTGATTCGAAAACATTCGCATCGAAAAGAATCGAATTGAAATGAATCCGATCGAAATGAAAAGAATCTACTCGATTCGAATCCAAAAGAATCGAATCCAAAAGAATCGAATCGAATCCAAAAGAATCGAATTGATTTGAATCAAAAGAAATGAATTGAATTGAATCCAAAAGGAACTAATCGCATCAAATCGAAAAAACTCGAATAGAATCAAATCGAATCAAAAAGAATCGAATAGATTCGAATAAAAAAGAATCGAATTGAGGGATCCCTGGGTGGCGCAGCGGTTTAGCGCCTGCCTTTGGCCCAGGGCGCGATCCTGGAGACCCGGGATCGAATCCCACATCGGGTTCCTGGTGCATGGAGCCTGCTTCTCCCTCTGCCTGTGTCTCTGCCTCTCTGTCTCTCTCTGTGACTATCATAAAAAAAAAGAATCGAATTGAATCGTGTTGAAAAAAATCATAAAGAATCAAATCGAAAAGAATCGAATTCCATGTAACGAAAAGATTCGAATTGAAAAGAATCGAATCGAAAAAAAAGAATCGAATCGAATCGACATGAATCAAAAAGAATCGAATCAAAACGAATCGAAAAGAAACAAATCAAGTAGAATCTAAAAGAATCGAATCGAATCCAATCGAAAAAATTCGAATAGAATTGAATCGAAAAGAATCAAAACGAATCGAACCGAAGAGAATCGATTCGAATCAAAATAAAAAGTATCGTATCAAATCGAATCGAAAAGAATCATATCAAATAGAATCGAAAGAATGGAATCAAATCTAAAACAGTCGAATCGAATCGAAAAGAATCGCATTGAATGGAATAGAATCGAAAAGAATAGAATAGAATCGAAAGAAATCGAATAGAATCAAATCAAATCAAAAAGAATCGAATTGAATTGATCCTAACCAAAAGAAGCGAAATGAATCGACTCGAACCGAAAAAAACAAATCGAAAAGAATCTAATCTCAACGAAAATCATCGAAATGAATAGAATCGAAAAGAATCGAATTGAATCAAATCGAAAAGAATCGAATGGAATCCAATCGAAAAGAATCAAATTGATTCGAATCGAAACAAATTGAATCCAATCGAAAAGAATCTAATTGAATCGAATCGAAAAGAATCGAATTCAGTCAAAACGAATCGATTCGAATGGAATAGAAAAGAATAGAATACAATCGAAAAGAATCAAATCGAATCGAAAAGAATCGAATCAAAAAGAATTGAATCGAATCGAAAAGAAACGAATAGAACCGAATCAAAAAGAAAACAATCGAATCGAATCAAATGCAAAAGAATCGCTTTGAATAGCATAGAATTGAAAAGAATCGAATCAATCGAATTGAAAACAATCGAATCGAAAAGAATCGAATCAAAAAAAGTCGAATCGAAACGAAAACAATCGAATCGAATCGAATCTAAAAGAATCGTATTGAATTGAATCGAGTCGAAAAGACTCGAATCAAAAAGACTCGAATCGAATTGAATCAAATCGAAAAGAATCTAATAGAAACCACTCGAACAGAATCAAATCGAAATGATTCAAAATGAATCGAATAGAATAGAATCGAAAAAAATCGAAACGAATCGAAACGAACCGAAACGAAATGAATCGAAGAGAATCGATTAGAATCGAAATGAAAAGAATCGTATTGAATCGAATCGAAAAGAATCAAATCAAATCGAATCGAAAGAATTGAATCAAATCGAAAAGAATCCAATCGAATCGAAAAGAATCGAACTGAATGGAATCAAATCGAAAAGAATCGAATCGAATCGAAAAGAATGGAATCAAATTTAATGGAATCGAAAAGAATCGAATTGAATCGAAAAGAATCGAAATGAAACAAATCAGATCAAATGGAAAAGCATCAAATCGAATTGAAAAGAATCGAATCGAATCGAAATGAATCGAATCAAAAAGACTCGAATCGAAAAGAATCGAATCGAATCGAAAAGACTCGAATCGAATTAAAAATATCAAATCGAATCGAATCGAAAAGAATCGAATTGAAAAGACTCGAATTAAAACGAATCGATTTGAAACGAAAAGAATCGAATCGAATCGAATCGAATTGAAAGAATCGAATTGAATAGAAAAAAATCGAATAGAAAAGAATCGAACCGAAAAGAAAAGAATCAAATTGAATCAGTCGATTAAATTCTAGTCGAATCGAATCAAAAAGCATGAAATCGAGTCGAATCGAATCGAAAAGAATCGAATCGAATCGAAAAGATTCGAATTGTATCTAATCAAAAAGAATCGAATCGTATCGACTCGAATCGAAAAGAATCCAATTGCATCATCGAATGGAAACTAATCGAATTGAATAGAATCGAAAAGAATCGAATTGAATCAAATCGAAATCAATCAAATTGAATTGATCGAAAAGAATCGAATTGAATCAAATCGAATCGAAATGAAAAGAATCGAATCGATTCAAATAGAAAAGAATAGAATCGAAAAGAATCAAATCGACACGAAAAGAATCGAATCGAATCAAAAAGTATCGAATTGATTCGAAAACATTCGCATCGAAAAGAATCGAATTGAAATGAATCCGATCGAAATGAAAAGAATCTACTCGATTCGAATCTAAAAGAATCGAATCCAAAAGAATCGAATCCAAAAGAATCGAATTGAATTGAATCAAAAGAAATGAATTGAATTGAATCCAAAAGGAACTAATCGCATCAAATCGAAAAAATTCGAATAGAATCAAATCGAATCAAAAAGAATCGAATAGATTCGACTAAAAAAGAATCGAATTGAGGGATCCCTGGGTGGCGCAGCGGTTTAGCGCCTGCCTTTGGCCCAGGGCGCGATCCTGGAGACCCGGGATCGAATCCCACATCGGGCTCCTGGTGCATGGAGCCTGCTTCTCCCTCTGCCTGTGTCTCTGCCTCTCTGTCTCTCTCTGTGACTATCATAAAAAAAAGAATCGAATTGAATCGTGTTGAAAAAAAATCATAAAGAATCAAATCGAAAAGAATCGAACTCCATGTAACGAAAAGATTCGAATTGAAAAGAATCGAATCGAAACAAAAGAATCGAATCGAATCGACATGAATCAAAAAGAATCGAATCAAAACGAATCGAAAAGAAACAAATCAAGTAGAATCTAAAAGAATCGAATCGAATCCAATCGAAAAAATTCGAATAGAATTGAATCGAAAAGAATCAAAACGAATCGAACCGAAGAGAATCGATTCGAATCAAAATAAAAAGTATCGTATCAAATCGAATCGAAAAGAATCATATCAAATAGAATCGAAAGAATGGAATCAAATCTAAAACAATCGAATCGAATCGAAAAGAATCGCATTGAATGGAATAGAATCGAAAAGAATAGAATAGAATCGAAAGAAATCGAATAGAATCAAATCAAATCAAAAAGAATCGAATTGAATTGATCCTAACCAAAAGAAGCGAAATGAATCGACTCGAACCGAAAAAAACAAATCGAAAAGAATCTAATCTCAACGAAAATCATCGAAATGAATAGAATCGAAAAGAATCGAATTGAATCAAATCGAAAAGAATCGAATGGAATCCAATCGAAAAGAATCAAATTGATTCGAATCGAAACAAATTGAATCCAATCGAAAAGAATCTAATTGAATCGAATCGAAAAGAATCGAATTCAATCAAAACGAATCGATTCGAATGGAATAGAAAAGAATAGAATAGAATCGAATCGAAAAGAATCAAATCGAATCGAAAAGAATCGAATCAAAACGAATTTAATCGAATCGAAAAGAAACGAATCGAACCGAATCAAAAAGAAAACAATCGAATCGAATCAAATACAAAAGAATCGCTTTGAATAGCATAGAATTGAAAAGAATCGAATCAATCGAATTGAAAACAATCGAATCGAAAAGAATCGAATCAAAAAAAGTCGAATCGAAACGAAAACAATCGAATCGAATCGAATCTAAAAGAATCGTATTGAATTGAATCGAGTCGAAAAGACTCGAATCAAAAAGACTCGAATCGAATTGAATCAAATCGAAAAGAATCTAATAGAAACCACTCGAACAGAATCAAATCGAAATGATTCAAAATGAATCGAATAGAATAGAATCGAAACGAATCGAAACGAACCGAAACGAAATGAATCGAAGAGAATCGATTAGAATCGAAATGAAAAGAATCGTATTGAATCGAATCGAAAAGAATCAAATCAAATCGAATCGAAAGAATTGAATCAAATCGAAAAGAATCCAATCGAATCGAAAAGAATCGAACTGAATGGAATCAAATCGAAAAGAATCGAATCGAATCGAAAAGAATGGAATCAAATTTAATGGAATCGAAAAGAATCGAATTGAATCGAAAAGAATCGAAATGAAACAAATCAGATCAAATGGAAAAGCATCAAATCGAATTGAAAAGAATCGAATCGAATCAAAAAGACTCGAATCGAAAAGAATCGAATCGAATCGAAAAGACTCGAATCGAATTAAAAATATCAAATCGAATCGAATCGAAAAGAATCGAATTGAAAAGACTCGAATTAAAACGAATCGATTTGAAACGAAAAGAATCGAATCGAATCGAATCGAATTGAAAGAATCGAATTGAATAGAAAAAAATCGAATAGAAAAGAATCGAACCGAAAAGAAAAGAATCAAATTGAATCAGTCGATTAAATTCTAGTCGAATCGAATCAAAAAGAATGAAATCGAGTCGAATCGAATCGAAAAGAATCGAATCGAAAAGATTCGAATTGTATCTAATCAAAAAGAATCGAATCGTATCGACTCGAATCGAAAAGAATCCAATTGCATCATCGAATGGAAACTAATCCAATTGAATACAATCGAAAAGAATCGAATCGAATCAAATTGAAATCAATCAAATTGAATTGATCGAAAAGAATCGAATTGAATCAAATCGAATCGAAATGAAAAGAATCGAATCGATTCAAATGGAAAAGAATCGAATCGAAAAGAATCAAATCGACACGAAAAGAATCGAATCGAATCAAAAAGTATCGAATTGATTCGAAAAATTTTGCATCGAAAAGAATCGAATTGAAATGAATCCGATCGAAATGAAAAGAATCTACTCGATTCGAATCCAAAAGAATCGAATCCCAAAGAATCGAATCGAATCCAAAAGAATCGAATTGATTTGAATCAAAAGAAGTGAATTGAATTGAATCCAAAAGGAACTAATCGAATCAAATCGAAGAAACTCGAATAGAATCAAATCGAATCAAAAAGAATCGAATAGATTCGAATCAAAAAGAATCGAATTGAGGGATCCCTGGGTGGCGCAGCGGTTTAGCGCCTGCCTTTGGCCCAGGGCGCGATCCTGGAGACCCGGGATCGAATCCCACATCGGGCTCCTGGTGCATGGAGCCTGCTTCTCGCTCTGCTTCTCTCTCTCTCTCTCTCTCTCTCTCTCTCTGTGACTATCATGAATAAACAAATAAAATCTTAAAAAAAAAAAAAAAAAAAAAAAGAAACGAAAACAATCTAATCGAATCGAATCTAAAAGAATCGTATTGAATTGCATCGAGTCGAAAAGACTCGAATCAAAAAGACTCGAATCGAAGTGAATCAAATCGAAAAGAATCTAATAGAAACCACTCGAACAGAATCAAATCGAAATGATTCAAATGAATCGAATAGAATAGAATCGAAAAAAATCGAAACGAATCGAAACGAACCGAAACGAAATGAATCGAAGAGAATCGATTAGAATCGAAATGAAAAGAATCGTATTGAATCGAATCGAAAAGAATCAAATCAAATCGAATCGAAAGAATTGAATCAAATCGAAAAGAATCCAATCGAATCGAAAAGAATCGAACTGAATGGAATCAAATCGAAAAGAATCGAAACGAATCGAAAAGAATCGAATCAAATTTAATGGAATCGAAAAGAATCGAATTGAATCGAAAAGAATCGAAATGAAACAAATCAGATCAAATGGAAAAGCATCAAATCGAATTGAAAAGAATCGAATCGAATCGAAATGAATCGAATCAAAAAGACTCGAATATAAAGAATCGAATCGAATCGAAAAGACTCGAATCGAATTAAAAATATCAAATCGAATCTAATCGAAAAAAATCGAATTGAAAAGACTCGAATTGAAACGAATCGAGTTGAAACGAAAAGAATCGAATCGAATCGAATCGAATGAAAGAATTGAATTGAATAGAAAAAAATCGAATAGAAAAGAATCGAACCGAAAAGAAAAGAATCAAATTGAATCAGTCGATTAAATTCTAGTCGAATCGAATCAAAAAGCATGAAATCGAGTCGAATCGAATCGAAAAGAATCGAATCGAATCGAAAAGATTCGAATTGTATCTAATCAAAAAGAATCGAATCGTATCGACTCGAATCGAAAAGAATCCAATTGCATCATCGAATGGAAAGTAATCGAATTGAATAGAATAGAAAAGAATCGAATCGAATCAAATCGAAAACAATCAAATTGAATTGATCGAAAAGAATCGAATTGAATCAAATCGAATCGAAATGAAAAGAATCGAATCGATTCAAGTGGAAAAGAATCGAATCAAAAGAATCAAATCGACACGAAAAGAATCGAATCGAATCAAAAAGTATCGAATTGATTCGAAAACATTCGAATCGAAAAGAATCGAATTGAAATGAATCCGATCGAAATGAAAAGAATCTACTCGATTCGAATCCAAAAGAATCGAATCCAAAAGAATCAAATCGAATCCAAAAGAATCGAATTGATTTGAATCAAAAGAAGTGAATTGAATTGAATCCAAAAGGAACTAATCGAATCAAATCGAAAAAACTCGAACAGAATCAAATCGAATCAAAAAGAATCGAATAGATTCGAATCAAAAAGAATCGAATTGAGGGATCCCTGGGTGGCGCAGCGGTTTAGCGCCTGCCTTTGGCCCAGGGCGCGATCCTGGAGACCCGGGATCGAATCCCACATCGGGCTCCTGGTGCATGGAGCCTGCTTCTCCCTCTGCCTGTGTCTCTGCCTCTCTGTCTCTCTCTGTGACTATCATTAAAAAAAGAATCGAATTGAATCGCGTTGAAAAAAATCATAAAGAATCAAATCGAAAAGAATCGAATTCCATGTAACGAAAAGATTCGAATTGAAAAGAATCGAATCGAAACAAAAGAATCGAATCGAATCGACATGAATCAAAAAGAATCGAATCAAAACGAATCGAAAAGAAACAAATCAAGTAGAATCTAAAAGAATCGAATCGAGTCAAATCGAAAAAATTCAAATAGAATTGAATCGAAAAGAATCAAAACGAATCGAACCGAAGAGAATCGATTCGAATCAAAATAAAAAGTATCGTATCAAATCGAATCGAAAAGAATCATATCAAATAGAATCGAAAGAATGGAATCAAATCTAAAACAATCGAATCGAATCGAAAAGAATCGCATTGAATGGAATAGAATCGAAAAGAATAGAATAGAATCGAAAGAAATCGAATAGAATCAAATCAAATCAAAAAGAATCGAATTGAATTGATCCTAACCAAAAGAAGCGAAATGAATCGACTCGAACCGAAAAAAACAAATCGAAAAGAATCTAATCTCAACGAAAATCATCGAAATGAATAGAATCGAAAAGAATCGAATTGAATCAAATCGAAAAGAATCGAATGGAATCCAATCGAAAAGAATCAAATTGAGTCGAATCGAAACAAATTGAATCCAATCGAAAAGAATCTAATTGAATCGAATCGAAAAGAATCGAATTCAATCAAAACGAATCGATTCGAATGGAATAGAAAAGAATAGAATAGAATCGAATCGAAAAGAATCAAATCGAATCGAAAAGAATCGAATCAAAACGAATTGAATCGAATCGAAAAGAAACGAATCGAACCGAATCAAAAAGAAAACAATCGAATCGAATCAAATACAAAAGAATCGCTTTGAATAGCATAGAATTGAAAAGAATCGAATCAATCGAATTGGAAACAATCGAATCGAAAAGAATCGAATCAAAAAAAGTCGAATCGAAACGAAAACAATCGAATCGAATCGAATCTAAAAGAATCGTATTGAATTGAATCGAGTCGAAAAGACGCGAATCAAACAGACTCGAATCGAAATGAAACAAATCGAAAAGAATCTAATAGAAACCACTCGAACAGAATCAAATCGAAATGATTCAAAATGAATCGAATAGAATAGAATCGAAAAAAATCGAAACGAATCGAAACGAAATGAATCGAAGAGAATCGATTAGAATCGAAATGAAAAGAATCGTATTGAATCGAATCGAAAGAATCAAATCAAATTGAATCGAAAGAATTGAATCAAATCGAAAAGAATCCAATCGAATCGAAAAGAATCGAACTGAATGGAATCAAATCGAAAAGAATCGAATCGAATCGAAAAGAATCGAATCAAATTTAATGGAATCGAAAAGAATCGAATGGAATCGAAAAGAATCGAAATGAAACAAATCAGATCATATGGAAAAGCATCAAATCGAATTGAAAAGAATCGAATCGAATCGAAATGAATCGAATCAAAAAGACTCGAATCGAAAAGAATCGTATTCAAAAGAATCGAATCGAATCGAAAAGACTCGAATCGAATTAAAAATATCAAATCGAATCGAATCGAAAAGAATCGAATTGAAAAGACTCGAATTGAAACGAATCGATTTGAAACGAAAAGAATCGAATCGAATCGAATCGAATTGAAAGAATCGAATTGAATAGAAAAAAATCGAATAGAAAAGAATCGAACCGAAAAGAAAAGAATCAAATTGAATCAGTCGATTAAATTCTAGTCGAATCGAATCAAAAAGAATGAAATCGAGTCGAATCGAATCGAAAAGAATCGAATCGAAAAGAATCGAATTGTATCTAATCAAAAAGAATCGAATCGTATCGACTCGAATCGAAAAGAATCCAATTGCATCATCGAATGGAAACTAATCCAATTGAATACAATCGAAAAGAATCGAATCGAATCAAATTGAAATCAATCAAATTGAATTGATCGAAAAGAATAGAATTGAATCAAATCGAATCGAAATGAAAAGAATCGAATCGATTCAAATAGAAAAGAATCGAATCGAAAAGAATCAAATCGACACGAAAAGAATCGAATCGAATCAAAAAGTATCGAATTGATTCGAAAACATTTGCATCGAAAAGAATCGAATTGAAATGAATCCGATCGAAATGAAAAGAATCTACTCGATTCGAATCCAAAAGAATCGAATCCAAAAGAATCGAATCGAATCCAAAAGAATCGAATTGATTTGAATCAAAAGAAGTGAATTGAATTGAATCCAAAAGGAACTAATCGAATCAAATCGAAAAAACTCGAATAGAATCAAATCGAATCAAAAAGAATCGAATAGATTCGAATCAAAAAGAATCGAATTGAGGGATCCCTGGGTGGCGCAGCGGTTTAGCGCCTGCCTTTGGCCCAGGGCGCGATCCTGGAGACCCGGGATCGAATCCCACATCGGGCTCCTGGTGCATGGAGCCTGCTTCTCCCTCTGCCTGTGTCTCTGCCTCTCTGTCTCTCTCTGTGACTATCATAAAAAAAGAATCGAATTGAATCGCGTTGAAAAAAATCATAAAGAATCAAATCGAAAAGAATCGAATTCCATGTAACGAAAAGATTCGAATTGAAAAGAATCGAATCGAAACAAAAGAATCGAATCGAATCGACATGAATCAAAAAGAATCGAATCAAAACGAATCGAAAAGAAACAAATCAAGTAGAATCTAAAAGAATCGAATCGAATCCAATCGAAAAAATTCGAATAGAATTGAATCGAAAAGAATCAAAACGAATCGAACCGAAGAGAATCGATTCGAATCAAAATAAAAAGTATCGTATCAAATCGAATCGAAAAGAATCATATCAAATAGAATCGAAAGAATGGAATCAAATCTAAAACAATCGAATCGAATTGAAAAGAATCGCATTGAATGGAATAGAATCGAAAAGAATAGAATAGAATCGAAAGAAATCGAATAGAATCAAATCAAATCAAAAAGAATCGAATTGAATTGATCCTAACCAAAAGAAGCGAAATGAATCGACTCGAACCGAAAAAAACAAATCGAAAAGAATCTAATCTCAACGAAAATCATCGAAATGAATAGAATCGAAAAGAATCGAATTGAATCAAATCGAAAAGAATCGAATGGAATCCAATCAAAAGAATCAAATTGAGTCGAATCGAAACAAATTGAATCCAATCGAAAAGAATCTAATTGAATTGAATCGAAAAGAATCGAATTCAGTCAAAACGAATCGATTCGAATGGAATAGAAAAGAATAGAATAGAATCGAATCGAAAAGAATCAAATCGAATCGAAAAGAATCGAATCAAAACGAATTTAATCGAATCGAAAAGAAACGAATCGAACCGAATCAAAAAGAAAACAATTGAATCGAATCAAATACAAAAGAATCGCTTTGAATAGCATAGAATTGAAAAGAATCGAATCAATCGAATTGAAAACAATCGAATCGAAAAGAATCGAATCAAAAAAAGTCGAATCGAAACGAAAACAATCTAATCGAATCGAATCTAAAAGAATCGTATTGAATTGCATCGAGTCGAAAAGACTCGAATCAAAAAGACTCGAATCGAAGTGAATAAGATCGAAAAGAATCTAATAGAAACCACTCGAACAGAATCAAATCGAAATGATTCAAATGAATCGAATAGAATAGAATCGAAAAAAATCGAAACGAATCGAAACGAACCGAAACGAAATGAATCGAAGAGAATCGATTAGAATCGAAATGAAAAGAATCGTATTGAATCGAATCGAAAAGAATCAAATCAAATCGAATCGAAAGAATTGAATCAAATCGAAAAGAATCCAATCGAATCGAAAAGAATCGAACTGAATGGAATCAAATCGAAAAGAATCGAAACGAATCGAAAAGAATCGAATCAAATTTAATGGAATCGAAAAGAATCGAATTGAATCGAAAAGAATCGAAATGAAACAAATCAGATCAAATGGAAAAGCATCAAATCGAATTGAAAAGAATCGAATCGAATCGAAATGAATCGAATCAAAAAGACTCGAATCGAAAAGAATCGAATCGAATCGAAAAGACTCGAATCGAATTAAAAATATCAAATCGAATCGAATCGAAAAGAATCGAATTGAAAAGACTCGAATTGAAACGAATCGATTTGAAACGAAAAGAATCGAATCTAATCGAATCGAATGAAAGAATTGAATTGAATAGAAAAAAATCGAATAGAAAAGAATCGAACCGAAAAGTAAAGAATCAAATTGAATCAGTCGATTAAATTCTAGTCGAATCGAATCAAAAAGCATGAAATCGAGTCGAATCGAATCGAAAAGAATCGAATCGAATCGAAAAGATTCGAATTGTATCTAATCAAAAAGAATCGAATCGTATCGACTCGAATCGAAAAGAATCCAATTGCATCATCGAATGGAAAGTAATCGAATTGAATAGAATAGAAAAGAATCGAATCGAATCAAATCGAAAACAATCAAATTGAATTGATCGAAAAGAATCGAATTGAATCAAATCGAATCGAAATGAAAAGAATCGAATCGATTCAAGTGGAAAAGAATCGAATCAAAAGAATCAAATCGACACGAAAAGAATCGAATCGAATCAAAAAGTATCGAATTGATTCGAAAACATTCGAATCGAAAAGAATCGAATTGAAATGAATCCGATCGAAATGAAAAGAATCTACTCGATTCGAATCCAAAAGAATCGAATCCAAAAGAATCAAATCGAATCCAAAAGAATCGAATTGATTTGAATCAAAAGAAGTGAATTGAATTGAATCCAAAAGGAACTAATCGAATCAAATCGAAAAAACTCGAATAGAATCAAATCGAATCAAAAAGAATCGAATAGATTCGAATCAAAAAGAAT
The DNA here is from genome assembly GCF_053574225.1 of Canis aureus. Lineage (NCBI taxonomy): Eukaryota > Metazoa > Chordata > Mammalia > Carnivora > Canidae > Canis > Canis aureus. Next base: position 35,848 of record NW_027554467.1, read on the forward strand.
CGAATTGAGGGATCCCTGGGTGGCGCAGCGGTTTAGCGCCTGCCTTTGGCCCAGGGCGCGATCCTGGAGACCCGGGATCGAATCCCACATCGGGCTCCTGGTGCATGGAGCCTGCTTCTCCCTCTGCCTGTGTCTCTGCCTCTCTGTCTCTCTCTGTGACTATCATAAAAAAAAGAATCGAATTGAATCGTGTTGAAAAAAATCATAAAGAATCAAATCGAAAAGAATCGAATTCCATGTAACGAAAAGATTCGAATTGAAAAGAATCGAATCGAAACAAAAGAATCGAATCGAATCGACATGAATCAAAAAGAATCGAATCAAAACGAATCGAAAAGAAACAAATCAAGTAGAATCTAAAAGAATCGAATCGAATCCAATCGAAAAAATTCGAATAGAATTGAATCGAAAAGAATCAAAACGAATCGAACCGAAGAGAATCGATTCGAATCAAAATAAAAAGTATCGTATCAAATCGAATCGAAAAGAATCATATCAAATAGAATCGAAAGAATGGAATCAAATCTAAAACAATCGAATGGAATCGAAAAGAATCGCATTGAATGGAATAGAATCGAAAAGAATAGAATAGAATCGAAAGAAATCGAATAGAATCAAATCAAATCAAAAAGAATCGAATTGAATTGATCCTAACCAAAAGAAGCGAAATGAATCGACTCGAACCGAAAAAAACAAATCGAAAAGAATCTAATCTCAACGAAAATCATCGAAATGAATAGAATCGAAAAGAATCGAATTGAATCAAATCGAAAAGAATCGAATGGAATCCAATCGAAAAGAATCAAATTGAGTCGAATCGAAACAAATTGAATCCAATCGAAAAGAATCTAATTGAATCGAATCGAAAAGAATCGAATTCAATCAAAACGAATCGATTCGAATGGAATAGAAAAGAATAGAATCGAATCGAATCGAAAAGAATCAAATCGAATCGAAAAGAATCGAATCAAAACGAATTGAATCGAATCGAAAAGAAACGAATCGAACCGAATCAAAAAGAAAACAATCGAATCGAATCAAATACAAAAGAATCGCTTTGAATAGCATAGAATTGAAAAGAATCGAATCAATCGAATTGAAAACAATTGAATCGAAAAGAATCGAATCAAAAAAAGTCGAATCGAAACGAAAACAATCGAATCGAATCGAATCTAAAAGAATCGTATTGAATTGAATCGAGTCGAAAAGACTCGAATCAAAAAGACTCGAATCGAATTGAATCAAATCGAAAAGAATCTAATAGAAACCACTCGAACAGAATCAAATCGAAATGATTCAAATGAATCGAATAGAATAGAATCGAAAAAAATCGAAACGAATCGAAACGAACCGAAACGAAATGAATCGAAGAGAATCGATTAGAATCGAAATGAAAAGAATCGTATTGAATCGAATCGAAAAGAATCAAATCAAATCGAATCGAAAGAATTGAATCAAATCGAAAAGAATCCAATCGAATCGAAAAGAATCGAACTGAATGGAATCAAATCGAAAAGAATCGAAACGAATCGAAAAGAATCGAATCAAATTTAATGGAATCGAAAAGAATCGAATTGAATCGAAAAGAATCGAAATGAAACAAATCAGATCAAATGGAAAAGCATCAAATCGAATTGAAAAGAATCGAATTGAATCGAAATGAATCGAATCAAAAAGACTCGAATCGAAAAGAATCGAATCGAATCGAAAAGACTCGAATCGAATTAAAAATATCAAATCGAATCTAATCGAAAAAAATCGAAAAATCGAATTGAAAAGACTCGAATTGAAACGAATCGATTTGAAACGAAAAGAATAGAATCTAATCGAATCGAATTGAAAGAATCGAATTGAATAGAAAAAAATCGAATAGAAAAGAATCGAACCGAAAAGTAAAGAATCAAATTGAATCAGTCGATTAAATTCTAGTCGAATCGAATCAAAAAGCATGAAATCGAGTCGAATCGAATCGAAAAGAATCGAATCGAATCGAAAAGATTCGAATTGTATCTAATCAAAAAGAATCGAATCGTATCGACTCGAATCGAAAAGAATCCAATTGCATCATCGAATGGAAACTAATCGAATTGAATAGAATAGAAAAGAATCGAATCGAATCAAATCGAAAACAATCAAATTGAATTGATCGAAAAGAATCGAATTGAATCAAATCAAATCGAAATGAAAAGAATCGAATCGATTCAAATGGAAAAGAATCGAATCGAAAAGAATCAAATCGACACGAAAAGAATCGAATCGAATCAAAAAGTATCGAATTGATTCGAAAACATTCGAATCGAAAAGAATTGAATTGAAATGAATCCGATCGAAATGAAAAGAATCTACTCGATTCGAATCCAAAAGAATCGAATCCAAAAGAATCGAATCGAATCCAAAAGAATCGAATTGATTTGAATCAAAAGAAGTGAATTGAATTGAATCCAAAAGGAACTAATCGAATCAAATCGAAAAAACTCGAATAGAATCAAATCGAATCAAAAAGAATCGAATAGATTCGAATCAAAAAGAATCGAATTGAGGGATCCCTGGGTGGCGCAGCGGTTTAGCGCCTGCCTTTGGCCCAGGGCGCGATCCTGGAGACCCGGGATCGAATCCCACATCGGGCTCCTGGTGCATGGAGCCTGCTTCTCCCTCTGCCTGTGTCTCTGCCTCTCTGTCTCTCTCTGTGACTATCATAAAAAAAAGAATCGAATTGAATCGTGTTGAAAAAAATCATAAAGAATCAAATCGAAAAGAATCGAATTCCATGTAACGAAAAGATTCGAATTGAAAAGAATCGAATCGAAACAAAAGAATCGAATCGAATCGACATGAATCAAAAAGAATCGAATCAAAACGAATCGAAAAGAAACAAATCAAGTAGAATCTAAAAGAATCGAATCGAACCCAATCGAAAAAATTCGAATAGAATTGAATCGAAAAGAATCAAAACGAATCGAACCGAAGAGAATCGATTCGAATCAAAATAAAAAGTATCGTATCAAATCGAATCGAAAAGAATCATATCAAATAGAATCGAAAGAATGGAATCAAATCTAAAACAATCGAATGGAATCGAAAAGAATCGCATTGAATGGAATAGAATCGAAAAGAATAGAATAGAATCGAAAGAAATCGAATAGAATCAAATCAAATCAAAAAGAATCGAATTGAATTGATCCTAACCAAAAGAAGCGAAATGAATCGACTCGAACCGAAAAAAACAAATCGAAAAGAATCTAATCTCAACGAAAATCATCGAAATGAATAGAATCGAAAAGAATCGAATTGAATCAAATCGAAAAGAATCGAATGGAATCCAATCGAAAAGAATCAAATTGAGTCGAATCGAAACAAATTGAATCCAATCGAAAAGAATCTAATTGAATCGAATCGAAAAGAATCGAATTCAATCAAAACGAATCGATTCGAATGGAATAGAAAAGAATAGAATCGAATCGAATCGAAAAGAATCAAATCGAATCGAAAAGAATCGAATCAAAACGAATTGAATCGAATCGAAAAGAAACGAATCGAACCGAATCAAAAAGAAAACAATCGAATCGAATCAAATACAAAAGAATCGCTTTGAATAGCATAGAATTGAAAAGAATCGAATCAATCGAATTGAAAACAATTGAATCGAAAAGAATCGAATCAAAAAAAGTCGAATCGAAACGAAAACAATCGAATCGAATCGAATCTAAAAGAATCGTATTGAATTGAATCGAGTCGAAAAGACTCGAATCAAAAAGACTCGAATCGAATTGAATCAAATCGAAAAGAATCTAATAGAAACCACTCGAACAGAATCAAATCGAAATGATTCAAATGAATCGAATAGAATAGAATCGAAAAAAATCGAATAGAATCGAAACGAACCGAAACGAAATGAATCGAAGAGAATCGATTAGAATCGAAATGAAAAGAATCGTATTGAATCGAATCGAAAAGAATCAAATCAAATCGAATCGAAAGAATTGAATCAAATCGAAAAGAATCCAATCGAATCGAAAAGAATCGAACTGAATGGAATCAAATCGAAAAGAATCGAATCGAATCGAAAAGAATCGAATCAAATTTAATGGAATCGAAAAGAATCGAATTGAATCGAAAAGAATCAAAATGAAACAAATCACATCAAATGGAAAAGCATCAAATCGAATTGAAAAGAATCGAATCGAATCGAAATGAATCGAATCAAAAAGACTCGAATCGAAAAGAATCGAATTGAAAAGAATCGAATCGAATCGAAAAGACTCGAATCGAATAAATATATCAAATCGAATCGAATCGGAAAGAATCGAATTGAAAAGACTCGAATTGAAACGAATCGATTTGAAACGAAAAGAATAGAATCTAATCGAATCGAATTGAAAGAATCGAATTGAATAGAAAAAAATCGAATAGAAAAGAATCGAACCGAAAAGTAAAGAATCAAATTGAATCAGTCGATTAAATTCTAGTCGAATCGAATCAAAAAGCATGAAATCGAGTCGAATCGAATCGAAAAGAATCGAATCGAATCGAAAAGATTCGAATTGTATCTAATCAAAAAGAATCGAATCGTATCGACTCGAATCGAAAAGAATCCAATTGCATCATCGAATGGAAACTAATCGAATTGAATAGAATAGAAAAGAATCGAATCGAATCAAATCGAAAACAATCAAATTGAATTGATCGAAAAGAATCGAATTGAATCAAATCGAATCGAAATGAAAAGAATCGAATCGATTCAAATGGAAAAGAATCGAATCGAAAAGAATCAAATCGACACGAAAAGAATCGAATCGAATCAAAAAGTATCGAATTGATTCGAAAACATTCGAATCGAAAAGAATCGAATTGAAATGAATCCGATCGAAATGAAAAGAATCTACTCGATTCGAATCCAAAAGAATCGAATCCAAAAGAATCGAATCGAATCCAAAAGAATCGAATTGATTTGAATCAAAAGAAGTGAATTGAATTGAATCCAAAAGGAACTAATCGAATCAAATCGAAAAAACTCGAATAGAATCAAATCGAATCAAAAAGAATCGAATAGATTCGAATCAAAAAGAATCGAATTGAGGGATCCCTGGGTGGCGCAGCGGTTTAGCGCCTGCCTTTGGCCCAGGGCGCGATCCTGGAGACCCGGGATCGAATCCCACATCGGGCTCCTGGTGCATGGAGCCTGCTTCTCCCTCTGCCTGTGTCTCTGCCTCTCTGTCTCTCTCTGTGACTATCATAAAAAAAAGAATCGAATTGAATCGTGTTGAAAAAAATCATAAAGAATCAAATCGAAAAGAATCGAATTCCATGTAACGAAAAGATTCGAATTGAAAAGAATCGAATCGAAACAAAAGAATCGAATCGAATCGACATGAATCAAAAAGAATCGAATCAAAACGAATCGAAAAGAAACAAATCAAGTAGAATCTAAAAGAATCGAATCGAACCCAATCGAAAAAATTCGAATAGAATTGAATCGAAAAGAATCAAAACGAATCGAACCGAAGAGAATCGATTCGAATCAAAATAAAAAGTATCGTATCAAATCGAATCGAAAAGAATCATATCAAATAGAATCGAAAGAATGGAATCAAATCTAAAACAATCGAATGGAATCGAAAAGAATCGCATTGAATGGAATAGAATCGAAAAGAATAGAATAGAATCGAAAGAAATCGAATAGAATCAAATCAAATCAAAAAGAATCGAATTGAATTGATCCTAACCAAAAGAAGCGAAATGAATCGACTCGAACCGAAAAAAACAAATCGAAAAGAATCTAATCTCAACGAAAATCATCGAAATGAATAGAATCGAAAAGAATCGAATTGAATCAAATCGAAAAGAATCGAATGGAATCCAATCGAAAAGAATCAAATTGAGTCGAATCGAAACAAATTGAATCCAATCGAAAAGAATCTAATTGAATCGAATCGAAAAGAATCGAATTCAATCAAAACGAATCGATTCGAATGGAATAGAAAAGAATAGAATCGAATCGAATCGAAAAGAATCAAATCGAATCGAAAAGAATCGAATCAAAACGAATTGAATCGAATCGAAAAGAAACGAATCGAACCGAATCAAAAAGAAAACAATCGAATCGAATCAAATACAAAAGAATCGCTTTGAATAGCATAGAATTGAAAAGAATCGAATCAATCGAATTGAAAACAATTGAATCGAAAAGAATCGAATCAAAAAAAGTCGAATCGAAACGAAAACAATCGAATCGAATCGAATCTAAAAGAATCGTATTGAATTGAATCGAGTCGAAAAGACTCGAATCAAAAAGACTCGAATCGAATTGAATCAAATCGAAAAGAATCTAATAGAAACCACTCGAACAGAATCAAATCGAAATGATTCAAATGAATCGAATAGAATAGAATCGAAAAAAATCGAATAGAATCGAAACGAACCGAAACGAAATGAATCGAAGAGAATCGATTAGAATCGAAATGAAAAGAATCGTATTGAATCGAATCGAAAAGAATCAAATCAAATCGAATCGAAAGAATTGAATCAAATCGAAAAGAATCCAATCGAATCGAAAAGAATCGAACTGAATGGAATCAAATCGAAAAGAATCGAATCGAATCGAAAAGAATCGAATCAAATTTAATGGAATCGAAAAGAATCGAATTGAATCGAAAAGAATCAAAATGAAACAAATCACATCAAATGGAAAAGCATCAAATCGAATTGAAAAGAATCGAATCGAATCGAAATGAATCGAATCAAAAAGACTCGAATCGAAAAGAATCGAATTGAAAAGAATCGAATCGAATCGAAAAGACTCGAATCGAATAAATATATCAAATCGAATCGAATCGGAAAGAATCGAATTGAAAAGACTCGAATTGAAACGAATCGATTTGAAACGAAAAGAATAGAATCTAATCGAATCGAATTGAAAGAATCGAATTGAATAGAAAAAAATCGAATAGAAAAGAATCGAACCGAAAAGTAAAGAATCAAATTGAATCAGTCGATTAAATTCTAGTCGAATCGAATCAAAAAGCATGAAATCGAGTCGAATCGAATCGAAAAGAATCGAATCGAATCGAAAAGATTCGAATTGTATCTAATCAAAAAGAATCGAATCGTATCGACTCGAATCGAAAAGAATCCAATTGCATCATCGAATGGAAACTAATCGAATTGAATAGAATAGAAAAGAATCGAATCGAATCAAATCGAAAACAATCAAATTGAATTGATCGAAAAGAATCGAATTGAATCAAATCGAATCGAAATGAAAAGAATCGAATCGATTCAAATGGAAAAGAATCGAATCGAAAAGAATCAAATCGACACGAAAAGAATCGAATCGAATCAAAAAGTATCGAATTGATTCGAAAACATTCGAATCGAAAAGAATCGAATTGAAATGAATCCGATCGAAATGAAAAGAATCTACTCGATTCGAATCCAAAAGAATCGAATCCAAAAGAATCGAATCGAATCCAAAAGAATCGAATTGATTTGAATCAAAAGAAGTGAATTGAATTGAATCCAAAAGGAACTAATCGAATCAAATCGAAAAAACTCGAATAGAATCAAATCGAATCAAAAAGAATCGAATAGATTCGAATCAAAAAGAATCGAATTGAGGGATCCCTGGGTGGCGCAGCGGTTTAGCGCCTGCCTTTGGCCCAGGGCGCGATCCTGGAGACCCGGGATCGAATCCCACATCGGGCTCCTGGTGCATGGAGCCTGCTTCTCCCTCTGCCTGTGTCTCTGCCTCTCTGTCTCTCTCTGTGACTATCATAAAAAAAAGAATCGAATTGAATCGTGTTGAAAAAAATCATAAAGAATCAAATCGAAAAGAATCGAATTCCATGTAACGAAAAGATTCGAATTGAAAAGAATCGAATCGAAACAAAAGAATCGAATCGAATCGACATGAATCAAAAAGAATCGAATCAAAACGAATCGAAAAGAAACAAATCAAGTAGAATCTAAAAGAATCGAATCGAACCCAATCGAAAAAATTCGAATAGAATTGAATCGAAAAGAATCAAAACGAATCGAACCGAAGAGAATCGATTCGAATCAAAATAAAAAGTATCGTATCAAATCGAATCGAAAAGAATCATATCAAATAGAATCGAAAGAATGGAATCAAATCTAAAACAATCGAATCGAATCGAAAAGAATCGCATTGAATGGAATAGAATCGAAAAGAATAGAATAGAATCGAAAGAAATCGAATAGAATCAAATCAAATCAAAAAGAATCGAATTGAATTGATCCTAACCAAAAGAAGCGAAATGAATCGACTCGAACCGAAAAAAACAAATCGAAAAGAATCTAATCTCAACGAAAATCATCGAAATGAATAGAATCGAAAAGAATCGAATTGAATCAAATCGAAAAGAATCGAATGGAATCCAATCGAAAAGAATCAAATTGAGTCGAATCGAAACAAATTGAATCCAATCGAAAAGAATCTAATTGAATCGAATCGAAAAGAATCGAATTCAATCAAAACGAATCGATTCGAATGGAATAGAAAAGAATAGAATAGAATAGAATCGAAAAGAATCAAATCGAATCGAAAAGAATCGAATCAAAACGAATTGAATCGAATCGAAAAGAAACGAATCGAACCGAATCAAAAAGAAAACAATCGAATCGAATCAAATACAAAAGAATCGCTTTGAATAGCATAGAATTGAAAAGAATCGAATCAATCGAATTGAAAACAATCGAATCGAAAAGAATCGAATCAAAAAAAGTCGAATCGAAACGAAAACAATCGAATCGAATCGAATCTAAAAGAATCGTATTGAATTGAATCGAGTCGAAAAGACGCGAATCAAAAAGACTCGAATCGAATTGAAACAAATCGAAAAGAATCTAATAGAAACCACTCGAACAGAATCAAATCGAAATGATTCAAAATGAATCGAATAGAATAGAATCGAAAAAAATCGAAACGACCCGAAACGAAATGAATCGAAGAGAATCGATTAGAATCGAAATGAAAAGAATCGTATTGAATCGAATCGAAAGAATCAAATCAAATTGAATCGAAAGAATTGAATCAAATCGAAAAGAATCCAATCGAATCGAAAAGAATCGAACTGAATGGAATCAAATCGAAAAGAATCGAATCGAATCGAAAAGAATCGAATCAAATTTAATGGAATCGAAAAGAATCGAATGGAATCGAAAAGAATCGAAATGAAACAAATCAGATCATATCGAAAAGCATCAAATCGAATTGAAAAGAATCGAATCGAATCGAAATGAATCGAATCAAAAAGACTCGAATCGAAAAGAATCGTATTGAAAAGAATCGAATCGAATCGAAAAGACTCGAATCGAATTAAAAATATCAAATCGAATCGAATCGAAAAGAATCGAATTGAAAAGACTCGAATTGAAACGAATCGATTTGAAACGAAAAGAATCGAATCGAATCGAATCGAATTGAAAGAATCGAATTGAATAGAAAAAAATCGAATAGAAAAGAATCGAACCGAAAAGAAAAGAATCAAATTGAATCAGTCGATTAAATTCTAGTCGAATCGAATCAAAAAGAATGAAATCGAAAAGAATCGAATCGAAAAGAATCGAATCGAAAAGAATCGAATTGTATCTAATCAAAAAGAATCGAATCGTATCGACTCGAATCGAAAAGAATCCAATTGCATCATCGAATGGAAACTAATCGAATTGAATAGAATAGAAAAGAATCGAATCGAATCAAATCGAAAACAATCAAATTGAATTGATCGAAAAGAATCGAATTGAATCAAATCGAATCGAAATGAAAAGAATCGAATCGATTCAAATGGAAAAGAATCGAATCGAAAAGAATCAAATCGACACGAAAAGAATCGAATCGAATCAAAAAGTATCGAATTGATTCGAAAACATTCGAATCGAAAAGAATCGAATTGAAATGAATCCGATCGAAATGAAAAGAATCTACTCGATTCGAATCCAAAAGAATCGAATCCAAAAGAATCGAATCGAATCCAAAAGAATCGAATTGATTTGAATCAAAAGAAGTGAATTGAATTGAATCCAAAAGGAACTAATCGAATCAAATCGAAAAAACTCGAATAGAATCAAATCGAATCAAAAAGAATCGAATAGATTCGAATCAAAAAGAATCGAATTGAGGGATCCCTGGGTGGCGCAGCGGTTTAGCGCCTGCCTTTGGCCCAGGGCGCGATCCTGGAGACCCGGGATCGAATCCCACATCGGGCTCCTGGTGCATGGAGCCTGCTTCTCCCTCTGCCTGTGTCTCTGCCTCTCTGTCTCTCTCTGTGACTATCATAAAAAAAAGAATCGAATTGAATCGTGTTGAAAAAAATCATAAAGAATCAAATCGAAAAGAATCGAATTCCATGTAACGAAAAGATTCGAATTGAAAAGAATCGAATCGAAACAAAAGAATCGAATCGAATCGACATGAATCAAAAAGAATCGAATCAAAACGAATCGAAAAGAAACAAATCAAGTAGAATCTAAAAGAATCGAATCGAACCCAATCGAAAAAATTCGAATAGAATTGAATCGAAAAGAATCAAAACGAATCGAACCGAAGAGAATCGATTCGAATCAAAATAAAAAGTATCGTATCAAATCGAATCGAAAAGAATCATATCAAATAGAATCGAAAGAATGGAATCAAATCTAAAACAATCGAATCGAATCGAAAAGAATCGCATTGAATGGAATAGAATCGAAAAGAATAGAATAGAATCGAAAGAAATCGAATAGAATCAAATCAAATCAAAAAGAATCGAATTGAATTGATCCTAACCAAAAGAAGCGAAATGAATCGACTCGAACCGAAAAAAACAAATCGAAAAGAATCTAATCTCAACGAAAATCATCGAAATGAATAGAATCGAAAAGAATCGAATTGAATCAAATCGAAAAGAATCGAATGGAATCCAATCGAAAAGAATCAAATTGAGTCGAATCGAAACAAATTGAATCCAATCGAAAAGAATCTAATTGAATCGAATCGAAAAGAATCGAATTCAATCAAAACGAATCGATTCGAATGGAATAGAAAAGAATAGAATAGAATAGAATCGAAAAGAATCAAATCGAATCGAAAAGAATCGAATCAAAACGAATTGAATCGAATCGAAAAGAAACGAATCGAACCGAATCAAAAAGAAAACAATCGAATCGAATCAAATACAAAAGAATCGCTTTGAATAGCATAGAATTGAAAAGAATCGAATCAATCGAATTGAAAACAATCGAATCGAAAAGAATCGAATCAAAAAAAGTCGAATCGAAACGAAAACAATCGAATCGAATCGAATCTAAAAGAATCGTATTGAATTGAATCGAGTCGAAAAGACGCGAATCAAAAAGACTCGAATCGAATTGAAACAAATCGAAAAGAATCTAATAGAAACCACTCGAACAGAATCAAATCGAAATGATTCAAAATGAATCGAATAGAATAGAATCGAAAAAAATCGAAACGACCCGAAACGAAATGAATCGAAGAGAATCGATTAGAATCGAAATGAAAAGAATCGTATTGAATCGAATCGAAAGAATCAAATCAAATTGAATCGAAAGAATTGAATCAAATCGAAAAGAATCCAATCGAATCGAAAAGAATCGAACTGAATGGAATCAAATCGAAAAGAATCGAATCGAATCGAAAAGAATCGAATCAAATTTAATGGAATCGAAAAGAATCGAATTGAATCGAAAAGAATCGAAATGAAACAAATCAGATCAAATGGAAAAGCATCAAATCGAATTGAAATGAATCGAATCGAATCGAAATGAATCGAATCAAAAAGACTCGAATCGAAAAGAATCGAATCGAATCGAAAAGACTCGAATCGAATTAAAAATATCAAATCGAATCGAATCGAAAAGAATCGAATTGAAAAGACTCGAATTGAAACGAATCGATTTGAAACGAAAAGAATCGAATCTAATCGAATCGAATGAAAGAATTGAATTGAATAGAAAAAAATCGAATAGAAAAGAATCGAACCGAAAAGTAAAGAATCAAATTGAATCAGTCGATTAAATTCTAGTCGAATCGAATCAAAAAGCATGAAATCGAGTCGAATCGAATCGAAAAGAATCGAATCGAATCGAAAAGATTCGAATTGTATCTAATCAAAAAGAATCGAATCGTATCGACTCGAATCGAAAAGAATCCAATTGCATCATCGAATGGAAAGTAATCGAATTGAATAGAATAGAAAAGAATCGAATCGAATCAAATCGAAAACAATCAAATTGAATTGATCGAAAAGAATCGAATTGAATCAAATCGAATCGAAATGAAAAGAATCGAATCGATTCAAGTGGAAAAGAATCGAATCAAAAGAATCAAATCGACACGAAAAGAATCGAATCGAATCAAAAAGTATCGAATTGATTCGAAAACATTCGAATCGAAAAGAATCGAATTGAAATGAATCCGATCGAAATGAAAAGAATCTACTCGATTCGAATCCAAAAGAATCGAATCCAAAAGAATCGAATCGAATCCAAAAGAATCGAATTGATTTGAATCAAAAGAAGTGAATTGAATTGAATCCAAAAGGAACTAATCGAATCAAATCGAAAAAACTCGAATAGAATCAAATCGAATCAAAAAGAATCGAATAGATTCGAATCAAAAAGAATCGAATTGAGGGATCCCTGGGTGGCGCAGCGGTTTAGCGCCTGCCTTTGGCCCAGGGCGCGATCCTGGAGACCCGGGATCGAATCCCACATCGGGCTCCTGGTGCATGGAGCCTGCTTCTCCCTCTGCCTGTGTCTCTGCCTCTCTGTCTCTCTCTGTGACTATCATAAAAAAAAGAATCGAATTGAATCGTGTTGAAAAAAATCATAAAGAATCAAATCGAAAAGAATCGAATTCCATGTAACGAAAAGATTCGAATTGAAAAGAATCGAATCGAAACAAAAGAATCGAATCGAATCGACATGAATCAAAAAGAATCGAATCAAAACGAATCGAAAAGAAACAAATCAAGTAGAATCTAAAAGAATCGAATCGAATCCAATCGAAAAAATTCGAATAGAATTGAATCGAAAAGAATCAAAACGAATCGAACCGAAGAGAATCGATTCGAATCAAAATAAAAAGTATCGTATCAAATCGAATCGAAAAGAATCATATCAAATAGAATCGAAAGAATGGAATCAAATCTAAAACAATCGAATGGAATCGAAAAGAATCGCATTGAATGGAATAGAATCGAAAAGAATAGAATAGAATCGAAAGAAATCGAATAGAATCAAATCAAATCAAAAAGAATCGAATTGAATTGATCCTAACCAAAAGAAGCGAAATGAATCGACTCGAACCGAAAAAAACAAATCGAAAAGAATCTAATCTCAACGAAAATCATCGAAATGAATAGAATCGAAAAGAATCGAATTGAATCAAATCGAAAAGAATCGAATGGAATCCAATCGAAAAGAATCAAATTGAGTCGAATCGAAACAAATTGAATCCAATCGAAAAGAATCTAATTGAATCGAATCGAAAAGAATCGAATTCAATCAAAACGAATCGATTCGAATGGAATAGAAAAGAATAGAATCGAATCGAATCGAAAAGAATCAAATCGAATCGAAAAGAATCGAATCAAAACGAATTGAATCGAATCGAAAAGAAACGAATCGAACCGAATCAAAAAGAAAACAATCGAATCGAATCAAATACAAAAGAATCGCTTTGAATAGCATAGAATTGAAAAGAATCGAATCAATCGAATTGAAAACAATTGAATCGAAAAGAATCGAATCAAAAAAAGTCGAATCGAAACGAAAACAATCGAATCGAATCGAATCTAAAAGAATCGTATTGAATTGAATCGAGTCGAAAAGACTCGAATCAAAAAGACTCGAATCGAATTGAATCAAATCGAAAAGAATCTAATAGAAACCACTCGAACAGAATCAAATCGAAATGATTCAAATGAATCGAATAGAATAGAATCGAAAAAAATCGAATAGAATCGAAACGAACCGAAACGAAATGAATCGAAGAGAATCGATTAGAATCGAAATGAAAAGAATCGTATTGAATCGAATCGAAAAGAATCAAATCAAATCGAATCGAAAGAATTGAATCAAATCGAAAAGAATCCAATCGAATCGAAAAGAATCGAACTGAATGGAATCAAATCGAAAAGAATCGAAACGAATCGAAAAGAATCGAATCAAATTTAATGGAATCGAAAAGAATCGAATTGAATCGAAAAGAATCGAAATGAAACAAATCAGATCAAATGGAAAAGCATCAAATCGAATTGAAAAGAATCGAATTGAATCGAAATGAATCGAATCAAAAAGACTCGAATCGAAAAGAATCGAATCGAATCGAAAAGACTCGAATCGAATTAAAAATATCAAATCGAATCTAATTGAAAAAAATCGAAAAATCGAATTGAAAAGACTCGAATTGAAACGAATCGATTTGAAACGAAAAGAATCGAATCTAATCGAATCGAATGAAAGAATTGAATTGAATAGAAAAAAATCGAATAGAAAAGAATCGAACCGAAAAGTAAAGAATCAAATTGAATCAGTCGATTAAATTCTAGTCGAATCGAATCAAAAAGCATGAAATCGAGTCGAATCGAATCGAAAAGAATCGAATCGAAACGAAAAGATTCGAATTGTATCTAATCAAAAAGAATCGAATCGTATCGACTCGAATCGAAAAGAATCCAATTGCATCATCGAATGGAAAGTAATCGAATTGAATAGAATAGAAAAGAATCGAATCGAATCAAATCGAAAACAATCAAATTGAATTGATCGAAAAGAATCGAATTGAATCAAATCGAATCGAAATGAAAAGAATCGAATCGATTCAAGTGGAAAAGAATCGAATCAAAAGAATCAAATCGACACGAAAAGAATCGAATCGAATCAAAAAGTATCGAATTGATTCGAAAACATTCGAATCGAAAAGAATCGAATTGAAATGAATCCGATCGAAATGAAAAGAATCTACTCGATTCGAATCCAAAAGAATCGAATCCAAAAGAATCAAATCGAATCCAAAAGAATCGAATTGATTTGAATCAAAAGAAGTGAATTGAATTGAATCCAAAAGGAACTAATCGAATCAAATCGAAAAAACTCGAATAGAATCAAATCGAATCAAAAAGAATCGAATAGATTCGAATCAAAAAGAATCGAATTGAGGGATCCCTGGGTGGCGCAGCGGTTTAGCGCCTGCCTTTGGCCCAGGGCGCGATCCTGGAGACCCGGGATCGAATCCCACATCGGACTCCTGGTGCATGGAGCCTGCTTCTCCCTCTGCCTGTGTCTCTGCCTCTCTGTCTCTCTCTGTGACTATCATAAAAAAAGAATCGAATTGAATCGTGTTGAAAAAAATCATAAAGAATCAAATCGAAAAGAATCGAATTCCATGTAACGAAAAGATTCGAATTGAAAAGAATCGAATCGAAACAAAAGAATCGAATCGAATCGACATGAATCAAAAAGAATCGAATCAAAACGAATCGAAAAGAAACAAATCAAGTAGAATCTAAAAGAATCGAATCGAATCCAATCGAAAAAATTCGAATAGAATTGAATCGAAAAGAATCAAAACGAATCGAACCGAAGAGAATCGATTCGAATCAAAATAAAAAGTATCGTATCAAATCGAATCGAAAAGAATCATATCAAATAGAATCGAAAGAATGGAATCAAATCTAAAACAATCGAATGGAATCGAAAAGAATCGCATTGAATGGAATAGAATCGAAAAGAATAGAATAGAATCGAAAGAAATCGAATAGAATCAAATCAAACCAAAAAGAATCGAATTGAATTGATCCTAACCAAAAGAAGCGAAATGAATCGACTCGAACCGAAAAAAACAAATCGAAAAGAATCTAATCTCAACGAAAATCATCGAAATGAATAGAATCGAAAAGAATCGAATTGAATCAAATCGAAAAGAATCGAATGGAATCCAATCGAAAAGAATCAAATTGAGTCGAATCGAAACAAATTGAATCCAATCGAAAAGAATCTAATTGAATCGAATCGAAAAGAATCGAATTCAATCAAAACGAATCGATTCGAATGGAATAGAAAAGAATAGAATAGAATCGAATCGAAAAGAATCAAATCGAATCGAAAAGAATCGAATCAAAACGAATTGAATCGAATCGAAAAGAAACGAATCGAACCGAATCAAAAAGAAAACAATCGAATCGAATCAAATACAAAAGAATCGCTTTGAATAGCATAGAATTGAAAAGAATCGAATCAATCGAATTGAAAACAATTGAATCGAAAAGAATCGAATCAAAAAAAGTCGAATCGAAACGAAAACAATCGAATCGAATCGAATCTAAAAGAATCGTATTGAATTGAATCGAGTCGAAAAGACTCGAATCAAAAAGACTCGAATCGAATTGAATCAAATCGAAAAGAATCTAATAGAAACCACTCGAACAGAATCAAATCGAAATGATTCAAATGAATCGAATAGAATAGAATCGAAAAAAATCGAAACGAATCGAAACGAACCGAAACGAAATGAATCGAAGAGAATCGATTAGAATCGAAATGAAAAGAATCGTATTGAATCGAATCGAAAAGAATCAAATCAAATCGAATCGAAAGAATTGAATCAAATCGAAAAGAATCCAATCGAATCGAAAAGAATCGAACTGAATGGAATCAAATCGAAAAGAATCGAATCGAATCGAAAAGAATCGAATCAAATTTAATGGAATCGAAAAGAATCGAATGGAATCGAAAAGAATCAAAATGAAACAAATCACATCAAATGGAAAAGCATCAAATCGAATTGAAAAGAATCGAATCGAATCGAAAAGACTCGAATCGAATAAATATATCAAATCGAATCGAATCGGAAAGAATCGAATTGAAAAGACTCGAATTGAAACGAATCGATTTGAAACGAAAAGAATAGAATCTAATCGAATCGAATTGAAAGAATCGAATTGAATAGAAAAAAATCGAATAGAAAAGAATCGAACCGAAAAGTAAAGAATCAAATTGAATCAGTCGATTAAATTCTAGTCGAATCGAATCAAAAAGCATGAAATCGAGTCGAATCGAATCGAAAAGAATCGAATCGAATCGAAAAGATTCGAATTGTATCTAATCAAAAAGAATCGAATCGTATCGACTCGAATCGAAAAGAATCCAATTGCATCATCGAATGGAAACTAATCGAATTGAATAGAATAGAAAAGAATCGAATCGAATCAAATCGAAAACAATCAAATTGAATTGATCGAAAAGAATCGAATTGAATCAAATCGAATCGAAATGAAAAGAATCGAATCGATTCAAATGGAAAAGAATCGAATCGAAAAGAATCAAATCGACACGAAAAGAATCGAATCGAATCAAAAAGTATCGAATTGATTCGAAAACATTCGAATCGAAAAGAATCGAATTGAAATGAATCCGATCGAAATGAAAAGAATCTACTCGATTCGAATCCAAAAGAATCGAATCCAAAAGAATCGAATCGAATCCAAAAGAATCGAATTGATTTGAATCAAAAGAAGTGAATTGAATTGAATCCAAAAGGAACTAATCGAATCAAATCGAAAAAACTCGAATAGAATCAAATCGAATCAAAAAGAATCGAATAGATTCGAATCAAAAAGAATCGAATTGAGGGATCCCTGGGTGGCGCAGCGGTTTAGCGCCTGCCTTTGGCCCAGGGCGCGATCCTGGAGACCCGGGATCGAATCCCACATCGGGCTCCTGGTGCATGGAGCCTGCTTCTCCCTCTGCCTGTGTCTCTGCCTCTCTGTCTCTCTCTGTGACTATCATAAAAAAAAGAATCGAATTGAATCGTGTTGAAAAAAATCATAAAGAATCAAATCGAAAAGAATCGAATTCCATGTAACGAAAAGATTCGAATTGAAAAGAATCGAATCGAAACAAAAGAATCGAATCGAATCGACATGAATCAAAAAGAATCGAATCAAAACGAATCGAAAAGAAACAAATCAAGTAGAATCTAAAAGAATCGAATCGAACCCAATCGAAAAAATTCGAATAGAATTGAATCGAAAAGAATCAAAACGAATCGAACCGAAGAGAATCGATTCGAATCAAAATAAAAAGTATCGTATCAAATCGAATCGAAAAGAATCATATCAAATAGAATCGAAAGAATGGAATCAAATCTAAAACAATCGAATCGAATCGAAAAGAATCGCATTGAATGGAATAGAATCGAAAAGAATAGAATAGAATCGAAAGAAATCGAATAGAATCAAATCAAATCAAAAAGAATCGAATTGAATTGATCCTAACCAAAAGAAGCGAAATGAATCGACTCGAACCGAAAAAAACAAATCGAAAAGAATCTAATCTCAACGAAAATCATCGAAATGAATAGAATCGAAAAGAATCGAATTGAATCAAATCGAAAAGAATCGAATGGAATCCAATCGAAAAGAATCAAATTGAGTCGAATCGAAACAAATTGAATCCAATCGAAAAGAATCTAATTGAATCGAATCGAAAAGAATCGAATTCAATCAAAACGAATCGATTCGAATGGAATAGAAAAGAATAGAATAGAATAGAATCGAAAAGAATCAAATCGAATCGAAAAGAATCGAATCAAAACGAATTGAATCGAATCGAAAAGAAACGAATCGAACCGAATCAAAAAGAAAACAATCGAATCGAATCAAATACAAAAGAATCGCTTTGAATAGCATAGAATTGAAAAGAATCGAATCAATCGAATTGAAAACAATCGAATCGAAAAGAATCGAATCAAAAAAAGTCGAATCGAAACGAAAACAATCGAATCGAATCGAATCTAAAAGAATCGTATTGAATTGAATCGAGTCGAAAAGACGCGAATCAAAAAGACTCGAATCGAATTGAAACAAATCGAAAAGAATCTAATAGAAACCACTCGAACAGAATCAAATCGAAATGATTCAAAATGAATCGAATAGAATAGAATCGAAAAAAATCGAAACGACCCGAAACGAAATGAATCGAAGAGAATCGATTAGAATCGAAATGAAAAGAATCGTATTGAATCGAATCGAAAGAATCAAATCAAATTGAATCGAAAGAATTGAATCAAATCGAAAAGAATCCAATCGAATCGAAAAGAATCGAACTGAATGGAATCAAATCGAAAAGAATCGAATCGAATCGAAAAGAATCGAATCAAATTTAATGGAATCGAAAAGAATCGAATGGAATCGAAAAGAATCGAAATGAAACAAATCAGATCATATCGAAAAGCATCAAATCGAATTGAAAAGAATCGAATCGAATCGAAATGAATCGAATCAAAAAGACTCGAATCGAAAAGAATCGTATTGAAAAGAATCGAATCGAATCGAAAAGACTCGAATCGAATTAAAAATATCAAATCGAATCGAATCGAAAAGAATCGAATTGAAAAGACTCGAATTGAAACGAATCGATTTGAAACGAAAAGAATCGAATCGAATCGAATCGAATTGAAAGAATCGAATTGAATAGAAAAAAATCGAATAGAAAAGAATCGAACCGAAAAGAAAAGAATCAAATTGAATCAGTCGATTAAATTCTAGTCGAATCGAATCAAAAAGAATGAAATCGAAAAGAATCGAATCGAAAAGAATCGAATCGAAAAGAATCGAATTGTATCTAATCAAAAAGAATCGAATCGTATCGACTCGAATCGAAAAGAATCCAATTGCATCATCGAATGGAAACTAATCGAATTGAATAGAATAGAAAAGAATCGAATCGAATCAAATCGAAAACAATCAAATTGAATTGATCGAAAAGAATCGAATTGAATCAAATCGAATCGAAATGAAAAGAATCGAATCGATTCAAATGGAAAAGAATCGAATCGAAAAGAATCAAATCGACACGAAAAGAATCGAATCGAATCAAAAAGTATCGAATTGATTCGAAAACATTCGAATCGAAAAGAATCGAATTGAAATGAATCCGATCGAAATGAAAAGAATCTACTCGATTCGAATCCAAAAGAATCGAATCCAAAAGAATCGAATCGAATCCAAAAGAATCGAATTGATTTGAATCAAAAGAAGTGAATTGAATTGAATCCAAAAGGAACTAATCGAATCAAATCGAAAAAACTCGAATAGAATCAAATCGAATCAAAAAGAATCGAATAGATTCGAATCAAAAAGAATCGAATTGAGGGATCCCTGGGTGGCGCAGCGGTTTAGCGCCTGCCTTTGGCCCAGGGCGCGATCCTGGAGACCCGGGATCGAATCCCACATCGGGCTCCTGGTGCATGGAGCCTGCTTCTCCCTCTGCCTGTGTCTCTGCCTCTCTGTCTCTCTCTGTGACTATCATAAAAAAAAGAATCGAATTGAATCGTGTTGAAAAAAATCATAAAGAATCAAATCGAAAAGAATCGAATTCCATGTAACGAAAAGATTCGAATTGAAAAGAATCGAATCGAAACAAAAGAATCGAATCGAATCGACATGAATCAAAAAGAATCGAATCAAAACGAATCGAAAAGAAACAAATCAAGTAGAATCTAAAAGAATCGAATCGAACCCAATCGAAAAAATTCGAATAGAATTGAATCGAAAAGAATCAAAACGAATCGAACCGAAGAGAATCGATTCGAATCAAAATAAAAAGTATCGTATCAAATCGAATCGAAAAGAATCATATCAAATAGAATCGAAAGAATGGAATCAAATCTAAAACAATCGAATCGAATCGAAAAGAATCGCATTGAATGGAATAGAATCGAAAAGAATAGAATAGAATCGAAAGAAATCGAATAGAATCAAATCAAATCAAAAAGAATCGAATTGAATTGATCCTAACCAAAAGAAGCGAAATGAATCGACTCGAACCGAAAAAAACAAATCGAAAAGAATCTAATCTCAACGAAAATCATCGAAATGAATAGAATCGAAAAGAATCGAATTGAATCAAATCGAAAAGAATCGAATGGAATCCAATCGAAAAGAATCAAATTGAGTCGAATCGAAACAAATTGAATCCAATCGAAAAGAATCTAATTGAATCGAATCGAAAAGAATCGAATTCAATCAAAACGAATCGATTCGAATGGAATAGAAAAGAATAGAATAGAATAGAATCGAAAAGAATCAAATCGAATCGAAAAGAATCGAATCAAAACGAATTGAATCGAATCGAAAAGAAACGAATCGAACCGAATCAAAAAGAAAACAATCGAATCGAATCAAATACAAAAGAATCGCTTTGAATAGCATAGAATTGAAAAGAATCGAATCAATCGAATTGAAAACAATCGAATCGAAAAGAATCGAATCAAAAAAAGTCGAATCGAAACGAAAACAATCGAATCGAATCGAATCTAAAAGAATCGTATTGAATTGAATCGAGTCGAAAAGACGCGAATCAAAAAGACTCGAATCGAATTGAAACAAATCGAAAAGAATCTAATAGAAACCACTCGAACAGAATCAAATCGAAATGATTCAAAATGAATCGAATAGAATAGAATCGAAAAAAATCGAAACGACCCGAAACGAAATGAATCGAAGAGAATCGATTAGAATCGAAATGAAAAGAATCGTATTGAATCGAATCGAAAGAATCAAATCAAATTGAATCGAAAGAATTGAATCAAATCGAAAAGAATCCAATCGAATCGAAAAGAATCGAACTGAATGGAATCAAATCGAAAAGAATCGAATCGAATCGAAAAGAATCGAATCAAATTTAATGGAATCGAAAAGAATCGAATTGAATCGAAAAGAATCGAAATGAAACAAATCAGATCAAATGGAAAAGCATCAAATCGAATTGAAATGAATCGAATCGAATCGAAATGAATCGAATCAAAAAGACTCGAATCGAAAAGAATCGAATCGAATCGAAAAGACTCGAATCGAATTAAAAATATCAAATCGAATCGAATCGAAAAGAATCGAATTGAAAAGACTCGAATTGAAACGAATCGATTTGAAACGAAAAGAATCGAATCTAATCGAATCGAATGAAAGAATTGAATTGAATAGAAAAAAATCGAATAGAAAAGAATCGAACCGAAAAGTAAAGAATCAAATTGAATCAGTCGATTAAATTCTAGTCGAATCGAATCAAAAAGCATGAAATCGAGTCGAATCGAATCGAAAAGAATCGAATCGAATCGAAAAGATTCGAATTGTATCTAATCAAAAAGAATCGAATCGTATCGACTCGAATCGAAAAGAATCCAATTGCATCATCGAATGGAAAGTAATCGAATTGAATAGAATAGAAAAGAATCGAATCGAATCAAATCGAAAACAATCAAATTGAATTGATCGAAAAGAATCGAATTGAATCAAATCGAATCGAAATGAAAAGAATCGAATCGATTCAAGTGGAAAAGAATCGAATCAAAAGAATCAAATCGACACGAAAAGAATCGAATCGAATCAAAAAGTATCGAATTGATTCGAAAACATTCGAATCGAAAAGAATCGAATTGAAATGAATCCGATCGAAATGAAAAGAATCTACTCGATTCGAATCCAAAAGAATCGAATCCAAAAGAATCGAATCGAATCCAAAAGAATCGAATTGATTTGAATCAAAAGAAGTGAATTGAATTGAATCCAAAAGGAACTAATCGAATCAAATCGAAAAAACTCGAATAGAATCAAATCGAATCAAAAAGAATCGAATAGATTCGAATCAAAAAGAATCGAATTGAGGGATCCCTGGGTGGCGCAGCGGTTTAGCGCCTGCCTTTGGCCCAGGGCGCGATCCTGGAGACCCGGGATCGAATCCCACATCGGGCTCCTGGTGCATGGAGCCTGCTTCTCCCTCTGCCTGTGTCTCTGCCTCTCTGTCTCTCTCTGTGACTATCATAAAAAAAAGAATCGAATTGAATCGTGTTGAAAAAAATCATAAAGAATCAAATCGAAAAGAATCGAATTCCATGTAACGAAAAGATTCGAATTGAAAAGAATCGAATCGAAACAAAAGAATCGAATCGAATCGACATGAATCAAAAAGAATCGAATCAAAACGAATCGAAAAGAAACAAATCAAGTAGAATCTAAAAGAATCGAATCGAATCCAATCGAAAAAATTCGAATAGAATTGAATCGAAAAGAATCAAAACGAATCGAACCGAAGAGAATCGATTCGAATCAAAATAAAAAGTATCGTATCAAATCGAATCGAAAAGAATCATATCAAATAGAATCGAAAGAATGGAATCAAATCTAAAACAATCGAATGGAATCGAAAAGAATCGCATTGAATGGAATAGAATCGAAAAGAATAGAATAGAATCGAAAGAAATCGAATAGAATCAAATCAAATCAAAAAGAATCGAATTGAATTGATCCTAACCAAAAGAAGCGAAATGAATCGACTCGAACCGAAAAAAACAAATCGAAAAGAATCTAATCTCAACGAAAATCATCGAAATGAATAGAATCGAAAAGAATCGAATTGAATCAAATCGAAAAGAATCGAATGGAATCCAATCGAAAAGAATCAAATTGAGTCGAATCGAAACAAATTGAATCCAATCGAAAAGAATCTAATTGAATCGAATCGAAAAGAATCGAATTCAATCAAAACGAATCGATTCGAATGGAATAGAAAAGAATAGAATCGAATCGAATCGAAAAGAATCAAATCGAATCGAAAAGAATCGAATCAAAACGAATTGAATCGAATCGAAAAGAAACGAATCGAACCGAATCAAAAAGAAAACAATCGAATCGAATCAAATACAAAAGAATCGCTTTGAATAGCATAGAATTGAAAAGAATCGAATCAATCGAATTGAAAACAATTGAATCGAAAAGAATCGAATCAAAAAAAGTCGAATCGAAACGAAAACAATCGAATCGAATCGAATCTAAAAGAATCGTATTGAATTGAATCGAGTCGAAAAGACTCGAATCAAAAAGACTCGAATCGAATTGAATCAAATCGAAAAGAATCTAATAGAAACCACTCGAACAGAATCAAATCGAAATGATTCAAATGAATCGAATAGAATAGAATCGAAAAAAATCGAATAGAATCGAAACGAACCGAAACGAAATGAATCGAAGAGAATCGATTAGAATCGAAATGAAAAGAATCGTATTGAATCGAATCGAAAAGAATCAAATCAAATCGAATCGAAAGAATTGAATCAAATCGAAAAGAATCCAATCGAATCGAAAAGAATCGAACTGAATGGAATCAAATCGAAAAGAATCGAAACGAATCGAAAAGAATCGAATCAAATTTAATGGAATCGAAAAGAATCGAATTGAATCGAAAAGAATCGAAATGAAACAAATCAGATCAAATGGAAAAGCATCAAATCGAATTGAAAAGAATCGAATTGAATCGAAATGAATCGAATCAAAAAGACTCGAATCGAAAAGAATCGAATCGAATCGAAAAGACTCGAATCGAATTAAAAATATCAAATCGAATCTAATTGAAAAAAATCGAAAAATCGAATTGAAAAGACTCGAATTGAAACGAATCGATTTGAAACGAAAAGAATCGAATCTAATCGAATCGAATGAAAGAATTGAATTGAATAGAAAAAAATCGAATAGAAAAGAATCGAACCGAAAAGTAAAGAATCAAATTGAATCAGTCGATTAAATTCTAGTCGAATCGAATCAAAAAGCATGAAATCGAGTCGAATCGAATCGAAAAGAATCGAATCGAAACGAAAAGATTCGAATTGTATCTAATCAAAAAGAATCGAATCGTATCGACTCGAATCGAAAAGAATCCAATTGCATCATCGAATGGAAAGTAATCGAATTGAATAGAATAGAAAAGAATCGAATCGAATCAAATCGAAAACAATCAAATTGAATTGATCGAAAAGAATCGAATTGAATCAAATCGAATCGAAATGAAAAGAATCGAATCGATTCAAGTGGAAAAGAATCGAATCAAAAGAATCAAATCGACACGAAAAGAATCGAATCGAATCAAAAAGTATCGAATTGATTCGAAAACATTCGAATCGAAAAGAATCGAATTGAAATGAATCCGATCGAAATGAAAAGAATCTACTCGATTCGAATCCAAAAGAATCGAATCCAAAAGAATCAAATCGAATCCAAAAGAATCGAATTGATTTGAATCAAAAGAAGTGAATTGAATTGAATCCAAAAGGAACTAATCGAATCAAATCGAAAAAACTCGAATAGAATCAAATCGAATCAAAAAGAATCGAATAGATTCGAATCAAAAAGAATCGAATTGAGGGATCCCTGGGTGGCGCAGCGGTTTAGCGCCTGCCTTTGGCCCAGGGCGCGATCCTGGAGACCCGGGATCGAATCCCACATCGGGCTCCTGGTGCATGGAGCCTGCTTCTCCCTCTGCCTGTGTCTCTGCCTCTCTGTCTCTCTCTGTGACTATCATAAAAAAAAGAATCGAATTGAATCGTGTTGAAAAAAATCATAAAGAATCAAATCGAAAAGAATCGAATTCCATGTAACGAAAAGATTCGAATTGAAAAGAATCGAATCGAAACAAAAGAATCGAATCGAATCGACATGAATCAAAAAGAATCGAATCAAAACGAATCGAAAAGAAACAAATCAAGTAGAATCTAAAAGAATCGAATCGAATCCAATCGAAAAAATTCGAATAGAATTGAATCGAAAAGAATCAAAACGAATCGAACCGAAGAGAATCGATTCGAATCAAAATAAAAAGTATCGTATCAAATCGAATCGAAAAGAATCATATCAAATAGAATCGAAAGAATGGAATCAAATCTAAAACAATCGAATGGAATCGAAAAGAATCGCATTGAATGGAATAGAATCGAAAAGAATAGAATAGAATCGAAAGAAATCGAATAGAATCAAATCAAACCAAAAAGAATCGAATTGAATTGATCCTAACCAAAAGAAGCGAAATGAATCGACTCGAACCGAAAAAAACAAATCGAAAAGAATCTAATCTCAACGAAAATCATCGAAATGAATAGAATCGAAAAGAATCGAATTGAATCAAATCGAAAAGAATCGAATGGAATCCAATCGAAAAGAATCAAATTGAGTCGAATCGAAACAAATTGAATCCAATCGAAAAGAATCTAATTGAATCGAATCGAAAAGAATCGAATTCAATCAAAACGAATCGATTCGAATGGAATAGAAAAGAATAGAATAGAATCGAATCGAAAAGAATCAAATCGAATCGAAAAGAATCGAATCAAAACGAATTGAATCGAATCGAAAAGAAACGAATCGAACCGAATCAAAAAGAAAACAATCGAATCGAATCAAATACAAAAGAATCGCTTTGAATAGCATAGAATTGAAAAGAATCGAATCAATCGAATTGAAAACAATTGAATCGAAAAGAATCGAATCAAAAAAAGTCGAATCGAAACGAAAACAATCGAATCGAATCGAATCTAAAAGAATCGTATTGAATTGAATCGAGTCGAAAAGACTCGAATCAAAAAGACTCGAATCGAATTGAATCAAATCGAAAAGAATCTAATAGAAACCACTCGAACAGAATCAAATCGAAATGATTCAAATGAATCGAATAGAATAGAATCGAAAAAAATCGAAACGAATCGAAACGAACCGAAACGAAATGAATCGAAGAGAATCGATTAGAATCGAAATGAAAAGAATCGTATTGAATCGAATCGAAAAGAATCAAATCAAATCGAATCGAAAGAATTGAATCAAATCGAAAAGAATCCAATCGAATCGAAAAGAATCGAACTGAATGGAATCAAATCGAAAAGAATCGAATCGAATCGAAAAGAATCGAATCAAATTTAATGGAATCGAAAAGAATCGAATGGAATCGAAAAGAATCAAAATGAAACAAATCACATCAAATGGAAAAGCATCAAATCGAATTGAAAAGAATCGAATCGAATCGAAAAGACTCGAATCGAATAAATATATCAAATCGAATCGAATCGGAAAGAATCGAATTGAAAAGACTCGAATTGAAACGAATCGATTTGAAACGAAAAGAATAGAATCTAATCGAATCGAATTGAAAGAATCGAATTGAATAGAAAAAAATCGAATAGAAAAGAATCGAACCGAAAAGTAAAGAATCAAATTGAATCAGTCGATTAAATTCTAGTCGAATCGAATCAAAAAGCATGAAATCGAGTCGAATCGAATCGAAAAGAATCGAATCGAATCGAAAAGATTCGAATTGTATCTAATCAAAAAGAATCGAATCGTATCGACTCGAATCGAAAAGAATCCAATTGCATCATCGAATGGAAACTAATCGAATTGAATAGAATAGAAAAGAATCGAATCGAATCAAATCGAAAACAATCAAATTGAATTGATCGAAAAGAATCGAATTGAATCAAATCGAATCGAAATGAAAAGAATCGAATCGATTCAAATGGAAAAGAATCGAATCGAAAAGAATCAAATCGACACGAAAAGAATCGAATCGAATCAAAAAGTATCGAATTGATTCGAAAACATTCGAATCGAAAAGAATCGAATTGAAATGAATCCGATCGAAATGAAAAGAATCTACTCGATTCGAATCCAAAAGAATCGAATCCAAAAGAATCGAATCGAATCCAAAAGAATCGAATTGATTTGAATCAAAAGAAGTGAATTGAATTGAATCCAAAAGGAACTAATCGAATCAAATCGAAAAAACTCGAATAGAATCAAATCGAATCAAAAAGAATCGAATAGATTCGAATCAAAAAGAATCGAATTGAGGGATCCCTGGGTGGCGCAGCGGTTTAGCGCCTGCCTTTGGCCCAGGGCGCGATCCTGGAGACCCGGGATCGAATCCCACATCGGGCTCCTGGTGCATGGAGCCTGCTTCTCCCTCTGCCTGTGTCTCTGCCTCTCTGTCTCTCTCTGTGACTATCATAAAAAAAAGAATCGAATTGAATCGTGTTGAAAAAAATCATAAAGAATCAAATCGAAAAGAATCGAATTCCATGTAACGAAAAGATTCGAATTGAAAAGAATCGAATCGAAACAAAAGAATCGAATCGAATCGACATGAATCAAAAAGAATCGAATCAAAACGAATCGAAAAGAAACAAATCAAGTAGAATCTAAAAGAATCGAATCGAACCCAATCGAAAAAATTCGAATAGAATTGAATCGAAAAGAATCAAAACGAATCGAACCGAAGAGAATCGATTCGAATCAAAATAAAAAGTATCGTATCAAATCGAATCGAAAAGAATCATATCAAATAGAATCGAAAGAATGGAATCAAATCTAAAACAATCGAATGGAATCGAAAAGAATCGCATTGAATGGAATAGAATCGAAAAGAATAGAATAGAATCGAAAGAAATCGAATAGAATCAAATCAAATCAAAAAGAATCGAATTGAATTGATCCTAACCAAAAGAAGCGAAATGAATCAACTCGAACCGAAAAAAACAAATCGAAAAGAATCTAATCTCAACGAAAATCATCGAAATGAATAGAATCGAAAAGAATCGAATTGAATCAAATCGAAAAGAATCGAATGGAATCCAATCGAAAAGAATCAAATTGAGTCGAATCGAAACAAATTGAATCCAATCGAAAAGAATCTAATTGAATCGAATCGAAAAGAATCGAATTCAATCAAAACGAATCGATTCGAATGGAATAGAAAAGAATAGAATAGAATCGAATCGAAAAGAATCAAATCGAATCGAAAAGAATCGAATCAAAACGAATTGAATCGAATCGAAAAGAAACGAATCGAACCGAATCAAAAAGAAAACAATCGAATCGAATCAAATACAAAAGAATCGCTTTGAATAGCATAGAATTGAAAAGAATCGAATCAATCGAATTGAAAACAATTGAATCGAAAAGAATCGAATCAAAAAAAGTCGAATCGAAACGAAAACAATCGAATCGAATCGAATCTAAAAGAATCGTATTGAATTGAATCGAGTCGAAAAGACTCGAATCAAAAAGACTCGAATCGAATTGAATCAAATCGAAAAGAATCTAATAGAAACCACTCGAACAGAATCAAATCGAAATGATTCAAATGAATCGAATAGAATAGAATCGAAAAAAATCGAATAGAATCGAAACGAACCGAAACGAAATGAATCGAAGAGAATCGATTAGAATCGAAATGAAAAGAATCGTATTGAATCGAATCGAAAGAATCAAATCAAATTGAATCGAAAGAATTGAATAAAATCGAAAAGAATCCAATCGAATCGAAAAGAATCGAACTGAATGGAATCAAATCGAAAAGAATCGAATCGAATCGAAAAGAATCGAATCAAATTTAATGGAATCGAAAAGAATCGAATGGAATCGAAAAGAATCGAAATGAAACAAATCAGATCATATGGAAAAGCATCAAATCGAATTGAAAAGAATCGAATCGAATCGAAATGAATCGAATCAAAAAGACTCGAATCGAAAAGAATCGTATTGAAAAGAATCGAATCGAATCGAAAAGACTCGAATCGAATTAAAAATATCAAATCGAATCGAATCGAAAAGAATCGAATTGAAAAGACTCGAATTGAAACGAATCGATTTGAAACGAAAAGAATCGAATCGAATCGAATCGAATTGAAAGAATCGGATTGAATAGAAAAAAATCGAATAGAAAAGAATCGAACCGAAAAGAAAAGAATCAAATTGAATCAGTCGATTAAATTCTAGTCGAATCGAATCAAAAAGAATGAAATCGAGTCGAATCGAATCGAAAAGAATCGAATCGAATCGAAAAGATTCGAATTGTATCTAATCAAAAAGAATCGAATCGTATCGACTCGAATCGAAAAGAATCCAATTGCATCATCGAATGGAAACTAATCCAATTGAATACAATCGAAAAGAATCGAATCGAATCAAATCGAAATCAATCAAATTGAATTGATCGAAAAGAATCGAATTGAATCAAACCGAATCGAAATGAAAAGAATCGAATCGATTCAAATAGAAAAGAATCGAATCGAAACGAATCAAATCGACACGAAAAGAATCGAATCGAATCAAAAAGTATCGAATTGATTCGAAAACATTCGCATCGAAAAGAATCGAATTGAAATGAATCCGATCGAAATGAAAAGAATCTACTCGATTCGAATCCAAAAGAATCGAATCCAAAAGAATCGAATTGAATTGAATCAAAAGAAATGAATTGAATTGAATCAAAAAGGAACTAATCGCATCAAATCGAAAAAACTCGAATAGAATCAAATCGAATCAAAAAGAATCGAATAGATTCGAATAAAAAAGAATCGAATTGAGGGATCCCTGGGTGGCGCAGCGGTTTAGCGCCTGCCTTTGGCCCAGGGCGCGATCCTGGAGACACGGGATCGAATCCCACATCGGGCTCCTGGTGCATGGAGCCTGCTTCTCCCTCTGCCTGTGTCTCTGCCTATCTGTCTCTCTCTGTGACTATCATAAAAAAAAGAATCGAATTGAATCGTGTTGAAAAAAATCATAAAGAATCAAATCGAAAAGAATCGAATTCCATGTAAAGAAAAGATTCGAATTGAAAAGAATCGAATCGAAACAAAAGAATCGAATCGACATGAATCAAAAAGAATCGAAACAAAACGAATCGAAAAGAAACAAATCAAGTAGAATCTAAAAGAATCGAATCGAATCAAATCGAAAAAATTCAAACAGAATTGAATCGAAAAGAATCAAAACGAATCGAACCGAAGAGAATCGATTCGAATCAAAATAAAAAGTATCGTAACAAATCGAATCGAAAAGAATCATATCAAATAGAATCGAAAGAATGGAATCAAATCTAAAACAATCGAATCGAATCGAAAAGAATCGAATTGAACGGAATGGAATCGAAAAGAATACAATGGAATAGAATCGAAAGAAATCGAATAGAATCAAATCAAACCAAAAAGAATCGAATTGAATTGATCCTAACCAAAATAAGCGAAATGAATCGACTCGAACCGAAAAAAACAAATCGAAAAGAATCTAATCTCAACGAAAATCATCGAAATGAATAGAATCGAAAAGAATCGAATTGAATCAAATCGAAAAGAATCGAATGGAATCCAATCGAAAAGAATCAAATTGAGTCGAATCGAAACAAATTGAATCCAATCGAAAAGAATCTAATTGAATCGAATCGAAAAGAATCGAATTCAATCAAAACGAATCGATTCGAATGGAATAGAAAAGAATAGAATAGAATCGAATCGAAAAGAATCAAATCGAATCGAAAAGAATCGAATCAAAACGAATTGAATCGAATCGAAAAGAAACGAATCGAACCGAATCAAAAAGAAAACAATCGAATCGAATCAAATACAAAAGAATCGCTTTGAATAGCATAGAATTGAAAAGAATCGAATCAATCGAATTGGAAACAATCGAATCGAAAAGAATCGAATCAAAAAAAGTCGAATCGAAACGAAAACAATCGAATCGAATCGAATCTAAAAGAATCGTATTGAATTGAATCGAGTCGAAAAGACGCGAATCAAAAAGACTCGAATCGAATTGAAACAAATCGAAAAGAATCTAATAGAAACCACTCGAACAGAATCAAATCGAAATGATTCAAAATGAATCGAATAGAATAGAATCGAAAAAAATCGAAACGAATCGAAACGAAATGAATCGAAGAGAATCGATTAGAATCGAAATGAAAAGAATCGTATTGAATCGAATCGAAAGAATCAAATCGAATTGAATCAAATCGAAAAGAATCCAATCGAATCGAAAAGAATCGAACCGAATGGAATCAAATCGAAAAGAATCGAATCGAATCGAAAAGAATCGAATCAAATTTAATGGAATCGAAAAGAATCGAATGGAATCGAAAAGAATCGAAATGAAACAAATCAGATCATATGGAAAAGCATCAAATCGAATTGAAAAGAATCGAATCGAATCGAAATGAATCGAATCAAAAAGACTCGAATCGAAAAGAATCGTGTTGAAAAGAATCGAATCGAATCAAAAAGACTCGAATCGAATTAAAAATATCAAATCGAATCGAATCGAAAAGAATCGAATTGAAAAGACTCGAATTGAAACGAATCGATTTGAAACGAAAAGAATCGAATCGAATCGAATCGAATTGAAAGAATCGAATTGAATAGAAAAAAATCGAATAGAAAAGAATCGAACCGAAAAGAAAAGAATCAAATTGAATCAGTCGATTAAATTCTAGTCGAATCGAATCAAAAAGAATGAAATCGAGTCGAATCGAATCGAAAAGAATCGAATCGAAAAGAATCGAATTGTATCTAATCAAAAAGAATCGAATCGTATCGACTCGAATCGAAAAGAATCCAATTGCATCATCGAATGGAAACTAATCCAATTGAATACAATCGAAAAGAATCGAATCGAATCAAATTGAAATCAATCAAATTGAATTGATCGAAAAGAATCGAATTGAATCAAATCGAATCGAAATGAAAAGAATCGAATCGATTCAAATGGAAAAGAATCGAATCGAAAAGAATCAAATCGACACGAAAAGAATCGAATCGAATCAAAAAGTATCGAATTGATTCGAAAAATTTTGCATCGAAAAGAATCGAATTGAAATGAATCCGATCGAAATGAAAAGAATCTACTCGATTCGAATCCAAAAGAATCGAATCCCAAAGAATCGAATCGAATCCAAAAGAATCGAATTGATTTGAATCAAAAGAAGTGAATTGAATTGAATCCAAAAGGAACTAATCGAATCAAATCGAAGAAACTCGAATAGAATCAAATCGAATCAAAAAGAATCGAATAGATTCGAATCAAAAAGAATCGAATTGAGGGATCCCTGGGTGGCGCAGCGGTTTAGCGCCTGCCTTTGGCCCAGGGCGCGATCCTGGAGACCCGGGATCGAATCCCACATCGGGCTCCTGGTGCATGGAGCCTGCTTCTCCCTCTGCCTGTGTCTCTGCCTCTCTGTCTCTCTCTGTGACTATCATAAAAAAAAGAATCGAATTGAATCGCGTTGAAAAAAATCATAAAGAATCAAATCGAAAAGAATCGAATTCCATGTAACGAAAAGATTCGAATTGAAAAGAATCGAATCGAAACAAAAGAATCGAATCGAATCGACATGAATCAAAAAGAATCGAATCAAAACGAATCGAAAAGAAACAAATCAAGTAGAATCTAAAAGAATCGAATCGAATCCAATCGAAAAAATTCGAATAGAATTGAATCGAAAAGAATCAAAACGAATCGAACCGAAGAGAATCGATTCGAATCAAAATAAAAAGTATCGTATCAAATCGAATCGAAAAGAATCATATCAAATAGAATCGAAAGAATGGAATCAAATCTAAAACAATCGAATCGAATCGAAAAGAATCGCATTGAATGGAATAGAATCGAAAAGAATAGAATAGAATCGAAAGAAATCGAATAGAATCAAATCAAATCAAAAAGAATCGAATTGAATTGATCCTAACCAAAAGAAGCGAAATGAATCGACTCGAACCGAAAAAAACAAATCGAAAAGAATCTAATCTCAACGAAAATCATCGAAATGAATAGAATCGAAAAGAATCGAATTGAATCAAATCGAAAAGAATCGAATGGAATCCAATCGAAAAGAATCAAATTGAGTCGAATCGAAACAAATTGAATCCAATCGAAAAGAATCTAATTGAATCGAATCGAAAAGAATCGAATTCAATCAAAACGAATCGATTCGAATGGAATAGAAAAGAATAGAATAGAATCGAATCGAAAAGAATCAAATCGAATCGAAAAGAATCGAATCAAAACGAATTGAATCGAATCGAAAAGAAACGAATCGAACCGAATCAAAAAGAAAACAATCGAATCGAATCAAATACAAAAGAATCGCTTTGAATAGCATAGAATTGAAAAGAATCGAATCAATCGAATTGGAAACAATCGAATCGAAAAGAATCGAATCAAAAAAAGTCGAATCGAAACGAAAACAATCGAATCGAATCGAATCTAAAAGAATCGTATTGAATTGAATCGAGTCGAAAAGACGCGAATCAAAAAGACTCGAATCGAATTGAAACAAATCGAAAAGAATCTAATAGAAACCACTCGAACAGAATCAAATCGAAATGATTCAAAATGAATCGAATAGAATAGAATCGAAAAAAATCGAAACGAATCGAAACGAAATGAATCGAAGAGAATCGATTAGAATCGAAATGAAAAGAATCGTATTGAATCGAATCGAAAGAATCAAATCGAATTGAATCAAATCGAAAAGAATCCAATCGAATCGAAAAGAATCGAACTGAATGGAATCAAATCGAAAAGAATCGAATCGACTCGAAAAGAATCGAATCAAATTTAATGGAATCGAAAAGAATCGAATTGAATCGAAAAGAATCGAAATGAAAACAATCAGATCAAATGGAAAAGCATCAAATCGAATTGAAAAGAATCGAACCGAATCGAAATGAATCGAATCAAAAAGACTCGAATCGAAAAGAATCGAATCGAATCGAAAAGACTCGAATCGAATTAAAAATATCAAATCGAATCGAATCGAAAAGAATCGAATTGAAAAGACTCGAATTGAAACGAATCGATTTGAAACGAAAAGAATCGAATCGAATCGAATCGAATTGAAAGAATCGAATTGAATAGAAAAAAATCGAATAGAAAAGAATCGAACCGAAAAGAAAAGAATCAAATTGAATCAGTCGATTAAATTCTAGTCGAATCGAATCAAAAAGCATGAAATCGAGTCGAATCGAATCGAAAAGAATCGAATCGAATCGAAAAGATTCGAATTGGATCTAATCAAAAAGAATCGAATCGTATCGACTCGAATCGAAAAGAATCCAATTGCATCATCGAATGGAAAGTAATCGAATTGAATAGAATCGAAAAGAATCGAATCGTATCAAATCGAAAACAATCAAATTGAATTGATCGAAAAGAATCGAATTGAATTAAATCGAATCGAAATGAAAAGAATCGAATCGATTCAAATAGAAAAGAATCGAATCGAAAAAAATCAAATCGACACGAAAAGAACCGAATCGAATCAAAAAGTATCGAATTGATTCGAAAACATTCGAATCGAAAAGAATCGAATTAAAATGAATCCGATCGAAATGAAAAGAATCTACTCGATTCGAATCCAAAAGAATCGAATCCAAAAGAATCGAATCGAATCCAAAAGAATCGAATTGATTTGAATCAAAAGAAATGAATTGAATTGAATCCAAAAGGAACTAATCAAATCAAATCGAAAAAACTCGAAGAGAATCAAATCGAATCAAAAACAATCGCATAGATTCGACTAAAAAAGAATCGAATTGAGGGATCCCTGGGTGGCGCAGCGGTTTAGCGCCTGCCTTTGGCCCAGGGCGCGATCCTGGAGACCCGGGATCGAATCCCACATCGGGCTCCTGGTGCATGGAGCCTGCTTCTCCCTCTGCCTGTGTCTCTGCCTCTCTGTCTCTCTGTGAATATCATAAAAAAAAGAATCGAATTGAATCGTGTTGAAAAAATCATAAAGAATCAAATCGAAAAGAATCGAATTCCATGTAACGAAAAGATTCGAATTGAAAAGAATCGAATCGAAACAAAAGAATCGAATCGAATCGACATGAATCAAAAAGAATCGAATCAAAACGAATCGAAAAGAAACAAATCAAGTAGAATCTAAAAGAATCGAATCGAATCCAATCGAAAACATTCGAATAGAATTGAATCGAAAAGAATCAAAACGAATCGAACCGAAGAGAATCGATTCGAATCAAAATAAAAAGTATCGTATCAAATCGAATCGAAAAGAATCATATCAAATAGAATCGAAAGAATGGAATCAAATCTAAAACAATCGAATCGAATCGAAAAGAATCGCATTGAATGGAATAGAATCGAAAAGAATAGAATAGAATCGAGAGAAATCGAATAGAATCAAATCAAATCAAAAAGAATCGAATTGAATTGATCCTAACCAAAATAAGCGAAATGAATCGACTCGAACCGAAAAAAACAAATCGAAAAGAATCTAATCTCAACGAAAATCATCGAAATGAATAGAATCGAAAAGAATCGAATTGAATCAAATCGAAAAGAATCGAATGGAATCCAATCGAAAAGAATCAAATTGATTCGAATCGAAACAAATTGAATCCAATCGAAAAGAATCTAATTGAATCGAATCGAAAAGAATCGAATTCAAACAAAACGAATCAATTCGAATGGAATAGAAAAGAATAGAATAGAATCGAATCGAAAAGAATCGAATCGAATCGAAAAGAATCGAATTGGATCTAATCAAAAAGAATCGAATCGTATCGACTCGAATCGAAAAGAATCCAATTGCATCATCGAATGGAAACTAATCGAATTGAATAGAATCGAAAAGAATCGAATCGAATCAAATCGAAAACAATCAAATTCAATTGATCGAAAAGAATCGAATTGAATCAAATCGAATCGAAATGAAAAGAATCGAATCGATTCAAATAGAAAAGAATCGAATCGAAAAGAATCAAATCGACACGAAAAGAATCGAATCGAATCAAAAAGTATCGAATTGATTCGAAAACATTCGCATCGAAAAGAATCGAATTGAAATGAATCCGATCGAAATGAAAAGAATCTACTCGATTCGAATCCAAAAGAATCGAATCCAAAAGATTCGAATTGAATTGAATCAAAAGAAATGAATTGAATTGAATCCAAAAGGAACTAATCCCATCAAATCGAAAAAACTCGAATAGAATCAAATCGAATCAAAAAGAATCGAATAGATTCGACTAAAAAAGAATCGAATTGAGGGATCCCTGGGTGGCGCAGCGGTTTAGCGCCTGCCTTTGGCCCAGGGCGCGATCCTGGAGACCCGGGATCGAATCCCACATCGGGCTCCTGGTGCATGGAGCCTGCTTCTCCCTCTGCCTGTGTCTCTGCCTCTCTGTCTCTCTGTGAATATCATAAAAAAAAGAATCGAATTGAATCGTGTTGAAAAAATCATAAAGAATCAAATCGAAAAGAATCGAATTCCATGTAACGAAAAGATTCGAATTGAAAAGAATCGAATCGAAACAAAAGAATCGAATCGAATCGACATGAATCAAAAAGAATCGAATCAAAACGAATCGAAAAGAAACAAATCAAGTAGAATCTAAAAGAATCGAATCGAATCCAATCGAAAACATTCGAATAGAATTGAATCGAAAAGAATCAAAACGAATCGAACCGAAGAGAATCGATTCGAATCAAAATAAAAAGTATCGTATCAAATCGAATCGAAAAGAATCATATCAAATAGAATCGAAAGAATGGAATCAAATCTAAAACAATCGAATGGAATCGAAAAGAATCGCATTGAATGGAATAGAATCGAAAAGAATAGAATAGAATCGAGAGAAATCGAATAGAATCAAATCAAATCAAAAAGAATCGAATTGAATTGATCCTAACCAAAATAAGCGAAATGAATCGACTCGAACCGAAAAAAACAAATCGAAAAGAATCTAATCTCAACGAAAATCATCGAAATGAATAGAATCGAAAAGAATCGAATTGAATCAAATCGAAAAGAATCGAATGGAATCCAATCGAAAAGAATCAAATTGATTCGAATCGAAACAAATTGAATCCAATCGAAAAGAATCTAATTGAATCGAATCGAAAAGAATCGAATTCAAACAAAACGAATCAATTCGAATGGAATAGAAAAGAATAGAATAGAATCGAATCGAAAAGAATCGAATCGAATCGAAAAGAATCGAATTGTATCTAATCAAAAAGAATCGAATCGTATCGACTCGAATCGAAAAGAATCCAATTGCATCATCGAATGGAAACTAATCGAATTGAATAGAATCGAAAAGAATCGAATCGAATCAAATCGAAATCAATCAAATTGAATTGATCGAAAAGAATCGAATTGAATCAAATCGAATCGAAATGAAAAGAATCGAATCGATTCAAATAGAAAAGAATCGAATCGAAAAGAATCAAATCGACACGAAAAGAATCGAATCGAATCAAAAAGTATCGAATTGATTCGAAAACATTCGCATCGAAAAGAATCGAATTGAAATGAATCCGATCGAAATGAAAAGAATCTACTCGATTCGAATCCAAAAGAATCGAATCCAAAAGATTTGAATTGAATTGAATCAAAAGAAATGAATTGAATTGAATCCAAAAGGAACTAATCGCATCAAATCGAAAAAACTCGAATAGAATCAAATCGAATCAAAAAGAATCGAATAGATTCGACTAAAAAAGAATCGAATTGAGGGATCCCTGGGTGGCGCAGCGGTTTAGCGCCTGCCTTTGGCCCAGGGCGCGATCCTGGAGACCCGGGATCGAATCCCACATCGGGCTCCTGGTGCATGGAGCCTGCTTCTCCCTCTGCCTGTGTCTCTGCCTCTCTGTCTCTCTCTGTGACTATCATAAAAAAAAGAATCGAATTGAATCGTGTTGAAAAAAATCATAAAGAATCAAATCGAAAAGAATCGAATTCCATGTAACGAAAAGATTCGAATTGAAAAGAATCGAATCGAAACAAAAGAATCGAATCGAATCGACATGAATCAAAAAGAATCGAATCAAAACGAATCGAAAAGAAACAAATCAAGTAGAATCTAAAAGAATCGAATCGAATCCAATCGAAAATATTCGAATAGAATTGAATCGAAAAGAATCAAAACGAATCGAACCGAAGAGAATCGATTCGAATCAAAATAAAAAGTATCGTATCAAATCGAATCGAAAAGAATCATATCAAATCGAATCGAAAGAATGGAATCAAATCTAAAACAATCGAATCGAATTGAAAAGAATCGCATTGAATGGAATAGAATCGAAAAGAATAGAATAGAATCGAAAGAAATCGAATAGAATCAAATCAAATCAAAAAGAATCGAATTGAATTGATCCTAACCAAAAGAAGCGAAATGAATCGACTCGAACCGAAAAAAACAAATCGAAAAGAATCTAATCTCAACGAAAATCATCGAAATGAATAGAATCGAAAAGAATCGAATTGAATCAAATCGAAAAGAATCGAATGGAATCCAATCGAAAAGAATCAAATTGAGTCGAATCGAAACAAATTGAATCCAATCGAAAAGAATCTAATTGAATCGAATCGAAAAGAATCGAATTCAATCAAAACGAATCGATTCGAATGGAATAGAAAAGAATAGAATAGAATCGAATCGAAAAGAATCAAATCGAATCGAAAAGAATCGAATCAAAACGAATTTAATCGAATCGAAAAGAAACGAATCGAACCGAATCAAAAAGAAAACAATCGAATCGAATCAAATACAAAAGAATCGCTTTGAATAGCATAGAATTGAAAAGAATCGAATCAATCGAATTGAAAACAATCGAATCGAAAAGAATCGAATCAAAAAAAGTCGAATCGAAACGAAAACAATCGAATCGAATCGAATCTAAAAGAATCGTATTGAATTGAATCGAGTCGAAAAGACTCGAATCAAAAAGACTCGAATCGAATTGAATCAAATCGAAAAGAATCTAATAGAAACCACTCGAACAGAATCAAATCGAAATGATTCAAAATGAATCGAATAGAATAGAATCGAAAAAAATCGAAACGAATCGAAACGAACCGAAACGAAATGAATCGAAGAGAATCGATTAGAATCGAAATGAAAAGAATCGTATTGAATCGAATCGAAAAGAATCAAATCAAATCGAATCGAAAGAATTGAATCAAATCGAAAAGAATCCAATCGAATCGAAAAGAATCGAACTGAATGGAATCAAATCGAAAAGAATCAAATCGAATCGAAAAGAATCGAATCAAATTTAATGGAATCGAAAAGAATCGAATTGAATCGAAAAGAATCGAAATGAAACAAATCACATCAAATGGAAAAGCATCAAATCGAATTGAAAAGAATCGAATCGAATCGAAATGAATCGAATCAAAAAGACTCGAATCGAAAAGAATCGAATTGAAAAGAATCGAATCGAATCGAAAAGACTCGAATCGAATAAATATATCAAATCGAATCGAATCGGAAAGAATCGAATTGAAAAGACTCGAATTGAAACGAATCGATTTGAAACGAAAAGAATAGAATCTAATCGAATCGAATTGAAAGAATCGAATTGAATAGAAAAAAATCGAATAGAAAAG
This sequence comes from Canis aureus, assembly GCF_053574225.1. Classification (NCBI taxonomy): domain Eukaryota; kingdom Metazoa; phylum Chordata; class Mammalia; order Carnivora; family Canidae; genus Canis; species Canis aureus. Next base: position 75,874 of record NW_027554467.1, read on the forward strand.
AATCGAACCGAAAAGTAAAGAATCAAATTGAATCAGTCGATTAAATTCTAGTCGAATCGAATCAAAAAGCATGAAATCGAGTCGAATCGAATCGAAAAGAATCGAATCGAATCGAAAAGATTCGAATTGTATCTAATCAAAAAGAATCGAATCGTATCGACTCGAATCGAAAAGAATCCAATTGCATCATCGAATGGAAAGTAATCGAATTGAATAGAATAGAAAAGAATCGAATCGAATCAAATCGAAAACAATCAAATTGAATTGATCGAAAAGAATCGAATTGAATCAAATCGAATCGAAATGAAAAGAATCGAATCGATTCAAATGGAAAAGAATCGAATCGAAAAGAATCAAATCGACACGAAAAGAATCGAATCGAATCAAAAAGTATCGAATTGATTCGAAAACATTCGAATCGAAAAGAATCGAATTGAAATGAATCCGATCGAAATGAAAAGAATCTACTTGATTCGAATCCAAAAGAATCGAATCCAAAAGAATCGAATCGAATCCAAAAGAATCGAATTGATTTGAATCAAAAGAAGTGAATTGAATTGAATCCAAAAGGAACTAATCGAATCAAATCGAAAAAACTCGAATAGAATCAAATCGAATCAAAAAGAATCGAATAGATTCGAATCAAAAAGAATCGAATTGAGGGATCCCTGGGTGGCGCAGCGGTTTAGCGCCTGCCTTTGGCCCAGGGCGCGATCCTGGAGACCCGGGATCGAATCCCACATCGGGCTCCTGGTGCATGGAGCCTGCTTCTCCCTCTGCCTGTGTCTCTGCCTCTCTGTCTCTCTCTGTGACTATCATAAAAAAAAGAATCGAATTGAATCGTGTTGAAAAAAATCATAAAGAATCAAATCGAAAAGAATCGAATTCCATGTAACGAAAAGATTCGAATTGAAAAGAATCGAATCGAAACAAAAGAATCGAATCGAATCGACATGAATCAAAAAGAATCGAATCAAAACGAATCGAAAAGAAACAAATCAAGTAGAATCTAAAAGAATCGAATCGAATCCAATCGAAAAAATTCGAATAGAATTGAATCGAAAAGAATCAAAACGAATCGAACCGAAGAGAATCGATTCGAATCAAAATAAAAAGTATCGTATCAAATCGAATCGAAAAGAATCATATCAAATAGAATCGAAAGAATGGAATCAAATCTAAAACAATCGAATCGAATCGAAAAGAATCGCATTGAATGGAATAGAATCGAAAAGAATAGAATAGAATAGAAAGAAATCGAATAGAATCAAATCAAATCAAAAAGAATCGAATTGAATTGATCCTAACCAAAAGAAGCGAAATGAATCGACTCGAACCGAAAAAAACAAATCGAAAAGAATCTAATCTCAACGAAAATCATCGAAATGAATAGAATCGAAAAGAATCGAATTGAATCAAATCGAAAAGAATCGAATGGAATCCAATCGAAAAGAATCAAATTGATTCGAATCGAAACAAATTGAATCCAATCGAAAAGAATCTAATTGAATCGAATCGAAAAGAATCGAATTCAATCAAAACGAATCGATTCGAATGGAATAGAAAAGAATAGAATAGAATCGAATCGAAAAGAATCAAATCGAATCGAAAAGAATCGAATCAAAACGAATTGAATCGAATCGAAAAGAAACGAATCGAACCGAATCAAAAAGAAAACAATCGAATCGAATCAAATACAAAAGAATCGCTTTGAATAGCATAGAATTGAAAAGAATCGAATCAATCGAATTGAAAACAATCGAATCGAAAAGAATCGAATCAAAAAAAGTCGAATCGAAACGAAAACAATCGAATCGAATCGAATCTAAAAGAATCGTATTGAATTGAATCGAGTCGAAAAGACGCGAATCAAAAAGACTCGAATCGAATTGAAACAAATCGAAAAGAATCTAATAGAAACCACTCGAACAGAATCAAATCGAAATGATTCAAAATGAATCGAATAGAATAGAATCGAAAAAAATCGAAACGAATCGAAACGAAATGAATCGAAGAGAATCGATTAGAATCGAAATGAAAAGAATCGTATTGAATCGAATCGAAAGAATCAAATCAAATTGAATCGAAAGAATTGAATCAAATCGAAAAGAATCCAATCGAATCGAAAAGAATCGAACTGAATGGAATCAAATCGAAAAGAATCGAATCGAATCGAAAAGAATCGAATCAAATTTAATGGAATCGAAAAGAATCGAATGGAATCGAAAAGAATCGAAATGAAACAAATCAGATCATATGGAAAAGCATCAAATCGAATTGAAAAGAATCGAATCGAATCGAAATGAATCGAATCAAAAAGACTCGAATCGAAAAGAATCGTATTGAAAAGAATCGAATCGAATCGAAAAGACTCGAATCGAATTAAAAATATCAAATCGAATCGAATCGAAAAGAATCGAATTGAAAAGACTCGAATTGAAACGAATCGATTTGAAACGAAAAGAATCGAATCGAATCGAATCGAATTGAAAGAATCGAATTGAATAGAAAAAAATCGAATAGAAAAGAATCGAACCGAAAAGAAAAGAATCAAATTGAATCAGTCGATTAAATTCTAGTCGAATCGAATCAAAAAGAATGAAATCGAGTCGAATCGAATCGAAAAGAATCGAATCGAATCGAAAAGAATCGAATTGTATCTAATCAAAAAGAATCGAATCGTATCGACTCGAATCGAAAAGAATCCAATTGCATCATCGAATGGAAACTAATCCAATTGAATACAATCGAAAAGAATCGAATCGAATCAAATCGAAATCAATCAAATTGAATTGATCGAAAAGAATCGAATTGAATCAAATCGAATCGAAATGAAAAGAATCGAATCGATTCAAATAGAAAAGAATCGAATCGAAACGAATCAAATCGACACGAAAAGAATCGAATCGAATCAAAAAGTATCGAATTGATTCGAAAACATTCGCATCGAAAAGAATCGAATTGAAATGAATCCGATCGAAATGAAAAGAATCTACTCGATTCGAATCCAAAAGAATCGAATCCAAAAGAATCGAATTGAATTGAATCAAAAGAAATGAATTGAATTGAATCAAAAAGGAACTAATCGCATCAAATCGAAAAAACTCGAATAGAATCAAATCGAATCAAAAAGAATCGAATAGATTCGAATCAAAAAGAATCGAATTGAGGGATCCCTGGGTGGCGCAGCGGTTTAGCGCCTGCCTTTGGCCCAGGGCGCGATCCTGGAGACACGGGATCGAATCCCACATCGGGCTCCTGGTGCATGGAGCCTGCTTCTCCCTCTGCCTGTGTCTCTGCCTATCTGTCTCTCTCTGTGACTATCATAAAAAAAAAGAATCGAATTGAATCGTGTTGAAAAAAATCATAAAGAATCAAATCGAAAAGAATCGAATTCCATGTAACGAAAAGATTCGAATTGAAAAGAATCGAATCGAAACAAAAGAATCGAATCGACATGAATCAAAAAGAATCGAAACAAAACGAATCGAAAAGAAACAAATCAAGTAGAATCTAAAAGAATCGAATCGAATCAAGTCGAAAAAATTCAAATAGAATTGAATCGAAAAGAATCAAAACGAATCGAACCGAAGAGAATCGATTCGAATCAAAATAAAAAGTATCGTAACAAATCGAATCGAAAAGAATCATATCAAATAGAATCGAAAGAATGGAATCAAATCTAAAACAATCGAATCGAATCGAAAAGAATCGAATTGAACGGAATGGAATCGAAAAGAATACAATGGAATAGAATCGAAAGAAATCGAATAGAATCAAATCAAACCAAAAAGAATCGAATTGAATTGATCCTAACCAAAATAAGCGAAATGAATCGACTCGAACCGAAAAAAACAAATCGAAAAGAATCTAATCTCAACGAAAATCATCGAAATGAATAGAATCGAAAAGAATCGAATTGAATCAAATCGAAAAGAATCGAATGGAATCCAATCGAAAAGAATCAAATTGAGTCGAATCGAAACAAATTGAATCCAATCGAAAAGAATCTAATTGAATCGAATCGAAAAGAATCGAATTCAATCAAAACGAATCGATTCGAATGGAATAGAAAAGAATAGAATCGAATCGAATCGAAAAGAATCAAATCGAATCGAAAAGAATCGAATCAAAACGAATTGAATCGAATCGAAAAGAAACGAATCGAACCGAATCAAAAAGAAAACAATCGAATCGAATCAAATACAAAAGAATCGCTTTGAATAGCATAGAATGGAAAAGAATCGAATCAATCGAATTGGAAACAATCGAATCGAAAAGAATCGAATCAAAAAAAGTCGAATCGAAACGAAAACAATCGAATCGAATCGAATCTAAAAGAATCGTATTGAATTGAATCGAGTCGAAAAGACGCGAATCAAAAAGACTCGAATCGAATTGAAACAAATCGAAAAGAATCTAATAGAAACCACTCGAACAGAATCAAATCGAAATGATTCAAAATGAATCGAATAGAATAGAATCGAAAAAAATCGAAACGAATCGAAACGAAATGAATCGAAGAGAATCGATTAGAATCGAAATGAAAAGAATCATATTGAATCGAATCGAAAGAATCAAATCAAATTGAATCGAAAGAATTGAATCAAATCGAAAAGAATCCAATCGAATCGAAAAGAATCGAACTGAATGGAATCAAATCGAAAAGAATCGAATCGAATCGAAAAGAATCGAATCAAATTTAATGGAATCGAAAAGAATCGAATGGAATCGAAAAGAATCGAAATGAAACAAATCAGATCATATGGAAAAGCATCAAATCGAATTGAAAAGAATCGAATCGAATCGAAATGAATCGAATCAAAAAGACTCGAATCGAAAAGAATCGTATTGAAAAGAATCGAATCGAATCGAAAAGACTCGAATCGAATTAAAAATATCAAATCGAATCGAATCGAAAAGAATCGAATTGAAAAGACTCGAATTGAAACGAATCGATTTGAAACGAAAAGAATCGAATCGAATCGAATCGAATTGAAAGAATCGAATTGAATAGAAAAAAATCGAATAGAAAAGAATCGAACCGAAAAGAAAAGAATCAAATTGAATCAGTCGATTAAATTCTAGTCGAATCGAATCAAAAAGAATGAAATCGAGTCGAATCGAATCGAAAAGAATCGAATCGAATCGAAAAGAATCGAATTGTATCTAATCAAAAAGAATCGAATCGTATCGACTCGAATCGAAAAGAATCCAATTGCATCATCGAATGGAAACTAATCCAATTGAATATAATCGAAAAGAATCGAATCGAATCAAATTGAAATCAATCAAATTGAATTGATCGAAAAGAATCGAATTGAATCAAATCGAATCGAAATGAAAAGAATCGAATCGATTCAAATGGAAAAGAATCGAATCGAAAAGAATCAAATCGACACGAAAAGAATCGAATCGAATCAAAAAGTATCGAATTGATTCGAAAAATTTTGCATCGAAAAGAATCGAATTGAAATGAATCCGATCGAAATGAAAAGAATCTACTCGATTCGAATCCAAAAGAATCGAATCCCAAAGAATCGAATCGAATCCAAAAGAATCGAATTGATTTGAATCAAAAGAAGTGAATTGAATTGAATCCAAAAGGAACTAATCGAATCAAATCGAAGAAACTCGAATAGAATCAAATCGAATCAAAAAGAATCGAATAGATTCGAATCAAAAAGAATCGAATTGAGGGATCCCTGGGTGGCGCAGCGGTTTAGCGCCTGCCTTTGGCCCAGGGCGCGATCCTGGAGACCCGGGATCGAATCCCACATCGGGCTCCTGGTGCATGGAGCCTGCTTCTCCCTCTGCCTGTGTCTCTGCCTCTCTGTCTCTCTCTGTGACTATCATTAAAAAAAGAATCGAATTGAATCGCGTTGAAAAAAATCATAAAGAATCAAATCGAAAAGAATCGAATTCCATGTAACGAAAAGATTCGAATTGAAAAGAATCGAATCGAAACAAAAGAATCGAATCGAATCGACATGAATCAAAAAGAATCGAATCAAAACGAATCGAAAAGAAACAAATCAAGTAGAATCTAAAAGAATCGAATCGAATCCAATCGAAAAAATTCGAATAGAATTGAATCGAAAAGAATCAAAACGAATCGAACCGAAGAGAATCGATTCGAATCAAAATAAAAAGTATCGTATCAAATCGAATCGAAAAGAATCATATCAAATAGAATCGAAAGAATGGAATCAAATCTAAAACAATCGAATCGAATCGAAAAGAATCGCATTGAATGGAATAGAATCGAAAAGAATAGAATAGAATCGAAAGAAATCGAATAGAATCAAATCAAATCAAAAAGAATCGAATTGAATTGATCCTAACCAAAAGAAGCGAAATGAATCGACTCGAACCGAAAAAAACAAATCGAAAAGAATCTAATCTCAACGAAAATCATCGAAATGAATAGAATCGAAAAGAATCGAATTGAATCAAATCGAAAAGATCGAATGGAATCCAATCGAAAAGAATCAAATTGAGTCGAATCGAAACAAATTGAATCCAATCGAAAAGAATCTAATTGAATCGAATCGAAAAGAATCGAATTCAATCAAAACGAATCGATTCGAATGGAATAGAAAAGAATAGAATAGAATCGAATCGAAAAGAATCAAATCGAATCGAAAAGAATCGAATCAAAACGAATTGAATCGAATCGAAAAGAAACGAATCGAACCGAATCAAAAAGAAAACAATCGAATCGAATCAAATACAAAAGAATCGCTTTGAATAGCATAGAATTGAAAAGAATCGAATCAATCGAATTGAAAACAATCGAATCGAAAAGAATCGAATCAAAAAAAGTCGAATCGAAACGAAAACAATCGAATCGAATCGAATCTAAAAGAATCGTATTGAATTGAATCGAGTCGAAAAGACGCGAATCAAAAAGACTCGAATCGAATTGAAACAAATCGAAAAGAATCTAATAGAAACCACTCGAACAGAATCAAATCGAAATGATTCAAAATGAATCGAATAGAATAGAATCGAAAAAAATCGAAACGAATCGAAACGAAATGAATCGAAGAGAATCGATTAGAATCGAAATGAAAAGAATCGTATTGAATCGAATCGAAAGAATCAAATCAAATTGAATCGAAAGAATTGAATCAAATCGAAAAGAATCCAATCGAATCGAAAAGAATCGAACTGAATGGAATCAAATCGAAAAGAATCGAATCGAATCGAAAAGAATCGAATCAAATTTAATGGAATCGAAAAGAATCGAATGGAATCGAAAAGAATCGAAATGAAACAAATCAGATCATATGGAAAAGCATCAAATCGAATTGAAAAGAATCGAATCGAATCGAAATGAATCGAATCAAAAAGACTCGAATCGAAAAGAATCGTATTGAAAAGAATCGAATCGAATCGAAAAGACTCGAATCGAATTAAAAATATCAAATCGAATCGAATCGAAAAGAATCGAATTGAAAAGACTCGAATTGAAACGAATCGATTTGAAACGAAAAGAATCGAATCGAATCGAATTGAAAGAATCGAATTGAATAGAAAAAAATCGAATAGAAAAGAATCGAACCGAAAAGAAAAGAATCAAATTGAATCAGTCGATTAAATTCTAGTCGAATCGAATCAAAAAGAATGAAATCGAGTCGAATCGAATCGAAAAGAATCGAATCGAATCGAAAAGAATCGAATTGTATCTAATCAAAAAGAATCGAATCGTATCGACTCGAATCGAAAAGAATCCAATTGCATCATCGAATGGAAACTAATCCAATTGAATACAATCGAAAAGAATCGAATCGAATCAAATCGAAATCAATCAAATTGAATTGATCGAAAAGAATCGAATTGAATCAAATCGAATCGAAATGAAAAGAATCGAATCGATTCAAATAGAAAAGAATCGAATCGAAACGAATCAAATCGACACGAAAAGAATCGAATCGAATCAAAAAGTATCGAATTGATTCGAAAACATTCGCATCGAAAAGAATCGAATTGAAATGAATCCGATCGAAATGAAAAGAATCTACTCGATTCGAATCCAAAAGAATCGAATCCCAAAGAATCGAATCCAAAAGAATCGAATTGATTTGAATCAAAAGAAGTGAATTGAATTGAATCCAAAAGGAACTAATCGAATCAAATCGAAGAAACTCGAATAGAATCAAATCGAATCAAAAAGAATCGAATAGATTCGAATCAAAAAGAATCGAATTGAGGGATCCCTGGGTGGCGCAGCGGTTTAGCGCCTGCCTTTGGCCCAGGGCGCGATCCTGGAGACCCGGGATCGAATCCCACATCGGGCTCCTGGTGCATGGAGCCTGCTTCTCCCTCTGCCTGTGTCTCTGCCTCTCTGTCTCTCTCTGTGACTATCATTAAAAAAAGAATCGAATTGAATCGCGTTGAAAAAAATCATAAAGAATCAAATCGAAAAGAATCGAATTCCATGTAACGAAAAGATTCGAATTGAAAAGAATCGAATCGAAACAAAAGAATCGAATCGAATCGACATGAATCAAAAAGAATCGAATCAAAACGAATCGAAAAGAAACAAATCAAGTAGAATCTAAAAGAATCGAATCGAATCCAATCGAAAAAATTCGAATAGAATTGAATCGAAAAGAATCAAAATGAATCGAACCGAAGAGAATCGATTCGAATCAAAATAAAAAGTATCGTATCAAATCGAATCGAAAAGAATCATATCAAATAGAATCGAAAGAATGGAATCAAATCTAAAACAATCGAATCGAATCGAAAAGAATCGCATTGAATGGAATAGAATCGAAAAGAATAGAATAGAATCGAAAGAAATCGAATAGAATCAAATCAAATCAAAAAGAATCGAATTGAATTGATCCTAACCAAAAGAAGCGAAATGAATCGACTCGAACCGAAAAAAACAAATCGAAAAGAATCTAATCTCAACGAAAATCATCGAAATGAATAGAATCGAAAAGAATCGAATTGAATCAAATCGAAAAGATCGAATGGAATCCAATCGAAAAGAATCAAATTGAGTCGAATCGAAACAAATTGAATCCAATCGAAAAGAATCTAATTGAATCGAATCGAAAAGAATCGAATTCAATCAAAACGAATCGATTCGAATGGAATAGAAAAGAATAGAATAGAATCGAATCGAAAAGAATCAAATCGAATCGAAAAGAATCGAATCAAAACGAATTGAATCGAATCGAAAAGAAACGAATCGAACCGAATCTAAAAGAAAACAATCGAATCGAATCAAATACAAAAGAATCGCTTTGAATAGCATAGAATTGAAAAGAATCGAATCAATCGAATTGAAAACAATCGAATCGAAAAGAATCGAATCAAAAAAAGTCGAATCGAAACGAAAACAATCGAATCGAATCGAATCTAAAAGAATCGTATTGAATTGAATCGAGTCGAAAAGACGCGAATCAAAAAGACTCGAATCGAATTGAAACAAATCGAAAAGAATCTAATAGAAACCACTCGAACAGAATCAAATCGAAATGATTCAAAATGAATCGAATAGAATAGAATCGAAAAAAATCGAAACGAATCGAAACGAAATGAATCGAAGAGAATCGATTAGAATCGAAATGAAAAGAATCGTATTGAATCGAATCGAAAGAATCAAATCAAATTGAATCGAAAGAATTGAATCAAATCGAAAAGAATCCAATCGAATCGAAAAGAATCGAACTGAATGGAATCAAATCGAAAAGAATCGAATCGAATCGAAAAGAATCGAATCAAATTTAATGGAATCGAAAAGAATCGAATGGAATCGAAAAGAATCGAAATGAAACAAATCAGATCATATGGAAAAGCATCAAATCGAATTGAAAAGAATCGAATCGAATCGAAATGAATCGAATCAAAAAGACTCGAATCGAAAAGAATCGTATTGAAAAGAATCGAATCGAATCGAAAAGACTCGAATCGAATTAAAAATATCAAATCGAATCGAATCGAAAAGAATCGAATTGAAAAGACTCGAATTGAAACGAATCGATTTGAAACGAAAAGAATCGAATCGAATCGAATCGAATTGAAAGAATCGAATTGAATAGAAAAAAATCGAATAGAAAAGAATCGAACCGAAAAGAAAAGAATCAAATTGAATCAGTCGATTAAATTCTAGTCGAATCGAATCAAAAAGAATGAAATCGAGTCGAATCGAATCGAAAAGAATCGAATCGAATCGAAAAGAATCGAATTGTATCTAATCAAAAAGAATCGAATCGTATCGACTCGAATCGAAAAGAATCCAATTGCATCATCGAATGGAAACTAATCCAATTGAATACAATCGAAAAGAATCGAATCGAATCAAATCGAAATCAATCAAATTGAATTGATCGAAAAGAATCGAATTGAATCAAATCGAATCGAAATGAAAAGAATCGAATCGATTCAAATAGAAAAGAATCGAATCGAAACGAATCAAATCGACACGAAAAGAATCTAATCGAATCAAAAAGTATCGAATTGATTCGAAAACATTCGCATCGAAAAGAATCGAATTGAAATGAATCCGATCGAAATGAAAAGAATCTACTCGATTCGAATCCAAAAGAATCGAATCCCAAAGAATCGAATCCAAAAGAATCGAATTGATTTGAATCAAAAGAAGTGAATTGAATTGAATCCAAAAGGAACTAATCGAATCAAATCGAAGAAACTCGAATAGAATCAAATCGAATCAAAAAGAATCGAATAGATTCGAATCAAAAAGAATCGAATTGAGGGATCCCTGGGTGGCGCAGCGGTTTAGCGCCTGCCTTTGGCCCAGGGCGCGATCCTGGAGACCCGGGATCGAATCCCACATCGGGCTCCTGGTGCATGGAGCCTGCTTCTCCCTCTGCCTGTGTCTCTGCCTCTCTGTCTCTCTCTGTGACTATCATTAAAAAAAGAATCGAATTGAATCGCGTTGAAAAAAATCATAAAGAATCAAATCGAAAAGAATCGAATTCCATGTAACGAAAAGATTCGAATTGAAAAGAATCGAATCGAAACAAAAGAATCGAATCGAATCGACATGAATCAAAAAGAATCGAATCAAAACGAATCGAAAAGAAACAAATCAAGTAGAATCTAAAAGAATCGAATCGAATCCAATCGAAAAAATTCGAATAGAATTGAATCGAAAAGAATCAAAACGAATCGAACCGAAGAGAATCGATTCGAATCAAAATAAAAAGTATCGTATCAAATCGAATCGAAAAGAATCATATCAAATAGAATCGAAAGAATGGAATCAAATCTAAAACAATCGAATCGAATCGAAAAGAATCGCATTGAATGGAATAGAATCGAAAAGAATAGAATAGAATCGAAAGAAATCGAATAGAATCAAATCAAATCAAAAAGAATCGAATTGAATTGATCCTAACCAAAAGAAGCGAAATGAATCGACTCGAACCGAAAAAAACAAATCGAAAAGAATCTAATCTCAACGAAAATCATCGAAATGAATAGAATCGAAAAGAATCGAATTGAATCAAATCGAAAAGAATCGAATGGAATCCAATTGAAAAGAATCAAATTGAGTCGAATCGAAACAAATTGAATCCAATCGAAAAGAATCTAATTGAATCGAATCGAAAAGAATCGAATTCAATCAAAACGAATCGATTCGAATGGAATAGAAAAGAATAGAATAGAATCGAATCGAAAAGAATCAAATCGAATCGAAAAGAATCGAATCAAAACGAATTGAATCGAATCGAAAAGAAATGAATCGAACCGAATCAAAAAGAAAACAATCGAATCGAATCAAATACAAAAGAATCGCTTTGAATAGCATAGAATTGAAAAGAATCGAATCAATCGAATTGGAAACAATCGAATCGAAAAGAATCGAATCAAAAAAAGTCGAATCGAAACGAAAACAATCGAATCGAATCGAATCTAAAAGAATCGTATTGAATTGAATCGAGTCGAAAAGACGCGAATCAAAAAGACTCGAATCGAATTGAAACAAATCGAAAAGAATCTAATAGAAACCACTCGAACAGAATCAAATCAAATGATTCAAAATGAATCGAATAGAATAGAATCGAAAAAAATCGAAACGAATCGAAACGAAATGAATCGAAGAGAATCGATTAGAATCGAAATGAAAAGAATCGTATTGAATCGAATCGAAAGAATCAAATCAAATTGAATCGAAAGAATTGAATCAAATCGAAAAGAATCCAATCGAATCGAAAAGAATCGAACTGAATGGAATCAAATCGAAAAGAATCGAATCGAATCGAAAAGAATCGAAACAAATTTAATGGAATCGAAAAGAATCGAATGGAATCGAAAAGAATCGAAATGAAACAAATCAGATCATATGGAAAAGCATCAAATCGAATTGAAAAGAATCGAATCGAATCGAAATGAATCGAATCAAAAAGACTCGAATCGAAAAGAATCGTATTGAAAAGAATCGAATCGAATCGAAAAGACTCGAATCGAATTAAAAATATCAAATCGAATCGAATCGAAAAGAATCGAATTGAAAAGACTCGAATTGAAACGAATCGATTTGAAACGAAAAGAATCGAATCGAATCGAATCGAATTGAAAGAATCGAATTGAATAGAAAAAAATCGAATAGAAAAGAATCGAACCGAAAAGAAAAGAATCAAATTGAATCAGTCGATTAAATTCTAGTCGAATCGAATCAAAAAGAATGAAATCGAGTCGAATCGAATCGAAAAGAATCGAATCGAAAAGAATCGAATTGTATCTAATCAAAAAGAATCGAATCGTATCGACTCGAATCGAAAAGAATCCAATTGCATCATCGAATGGAAACTAATCCAATTGAATACAATCGAAAAGAATCGAATCGAATCAAATTGAAATCAATCAAATTGAATTGATCGAAAAGAATCGAATTGAATCAAATCGAATCGAAATGAAAAGAATCGAATCGATTCAAATAGAAAAGAATCGAATCGAAAAGAATCAAATCGACACGAAAAGAATCGAATCGAATCAAAAAGTATCGAATTGATTCGAAAACATTTGCATCGAAAAGAATCGAATTGAAATGAATCCGATCGAAATGAAAAGAATCTACTCGATTCGAATCCAAAAGAATCGAATCCAAAAGAATCGAATCGAATCCAAAAGAATCGAATTGATTTGAATCAAAAGAAGTGAATTGAATTGAATCCAAAAGGAACTAATCGAATCAAATCGAAAAAACTCGAATAGAATCAAATCGAATCAAAAAGAATCGAATAGATTCGAATCAAAAAGAATCGGATTGAGGGATCCCTGGGTGGCGCAGCGGTTTAGCGCCTGCCTTTGGCCCAGGGCGCGATCCTGGAGACCCGGGATCGAATCCCACATCGGGCTCCTGGTGCATGGAGCCTGCTTCTCCCTCTGCCTGTGTCTCTGCCTCTCTGTCTCTCTCTGTGACTATCATAAAAAAAGAATCGAATTGAATCGCGTTGAAAAAAATCATAAAGAATCAAATCGAAAAGAATCGAATTCCATGTAACGAAAAGATTCGAATTGAAAAGAATCGAATCGAAACAAAAGAATCGAATCGAATCGACATGAATCAAAAAGAATCGAATCAAAACGAATCGAAAAGAAACAAATCAAGTAGAATCTAAAAGAATCGAATCGAATCCAATTGAAAAAATTCGAATAGAATTGAATCGAAAAGAATCAAAACGAATCGAACTGAAGAGAATCGATTCGAATCAAAATAAAAAGTATCGTATCAAATCGAATCGAAAAGAATCATATCAAAGAGAATCGAAAGAATGGAATCAAATCTAAAACAATCGAATCGAATTGAAAAGAATCGCATTGAATGGAATAGAATCGAAAAGAATAGAATAGAATCGAAAGAAATCGAATAGAATCAAATCAAATCAAAAAGAATCGAATTGAATTGATCCTAACCAAAAGAAGCGAAATGAATCGACTCGAACCGAAAAAAACAAATCGAAAAGAATCTAATCTCAACGAAAATCATCGAAATGAATAGAATCGAAAAGAATCGAATTGAATCAAATCGAAAAGAATCGAATGGAATCCAATCGAAAAGAATCAAATTGAGTCGAATCGAAACAAATTGAATCCAATCGGAAAGAATCTAATTGAATTGAATCGAAAAGAATCGAATTCAGTCAAAACGAATCGATTCAAATGGAATAGAAAAGAATAGAATAGAATCGAATCGAAAAGAATGAAATCGAATCGAAAAGAATCGAATCAAAACGAATTTAATCGAATCGAAAAGAAACGAATCGAACCGAATCAAAAAGAAAACAATTGAATCGAATCAAATACAAAAGAATCGCTTTGAATAGCATAGAATTGAAAAGAATCGAATCAATCGAATTGAAAACAATCGAATCGAAAAGAATCGAATCAAAAAAAGTCGAATCGAAACGAAAACAATCTAATCGAATCGAATCTAAAAGAATCGTATTGAATTGCATCGAGTCGAAAAGACTCGAATCAAAAAGACTCGAATCGAAGTGAATCAAATCGAAAAGAATCTAATAGAAACCACTCGAACAGAATCAAATCGAAATGATTCAAATGAATCGAATAGAATAGAATCGAAAAAAATCGAAACGAATCGAAATGAACCGAAACGAAATGAATCGAAGAGAATCGATTAGAATCGAAATGAAAAGAATCGTATTGAATCGAATCGAAAAGAATCAAATCAAATCGAATCGAAAGAATTGAATCAAATCGAAAAGAATCCAATCGAATCGAAAAGAATCGAACTGAATGGAATCAAATCGAAAAGAATCGAAACGAATCGAAAAGAATCGAATCAAATTTAATGGAATCGAAAAGAATCGATTTGAATCGAAAGGAATCGAAATGAAACAAATCAGATCAAATGGAAAAGCATCAAATCGAATTGAAAAGAATCGAATCGAATCGAAATGAATCGAATCAAAAAGACTCGAATCGAAAAGAATCGAATCGAATCGCAAAGACTCGAATCGAATTAAAAATATCAAATCGAATCGAATCGAAAAGAATCGAATTGAAAAGACTCGAATTAAAACGAATCGATTTGAAACGAAAAGAATCGAATCTAATCGAATCGAATTGAAAGAATCGAATTGAATAGAAAAAAATCGAATAGAAAAGAATCGAACCGAAAAGAAAAGAATCAAATTGAATCAGTCGATTAAATTCTAGTCGAATCGAATCAAAAAGCATGAAATCGAGTCGAATCGAATAGAAAAGAATCGAATCGAATCGAAAAGATTCGAATTGTATCTAATCAAAAAGAATCGAATCGTATCGACTCGAATCGAAAAGAATCCAATTGCATCATCGAATGGAAAGTAATCGAATTGAATAGAATCGAAAAGAATCGAATCGTATCAAATCGAAAACAATCAAATTGAATTGATCGAAAAGAATCGAATTGAATCAAATCGAATCGAAATGAAAAGAATCGAATCGATTCAAATAGAAAAGAATCGAATCGAAAAAAATCAAATCGACACGAAAAGAACCGAATCGAATCAAAAAGTATCGAATTGATTCGAAAACATTCGCATCGAAAAGAATCGAATTGAAATGAATCCGATCGAAATGAAAAGAATCTACTCGATTCGAATCCAAAAGAATCGAATCCAAAAGAATCGAATTGAATTGAATCAAAAGAAATGAATTGAATTGAATCAAAAAGGAACTAATCGCATCAAATCGAAAAAACTCGAAGAGAATCAAATCGAATCAAAAAGAATCGAATAGATTCGAATAAAAAAGAATCGAATTGAGGGATCCCTGGGTGGCGCAGCGGTTTAGCGCCTGCCTTTGGCCCAGGGCGCGATCCTGGAGACACGGGATCGAATCCCACATCGGGCTCCTGGTGCATGGAGCCTGCTTCTCCCTCTGCCTGTGTCTCTGCCTCTCTGTCTCTCTCTGTGACTATCATAAAAAAAAGAATCGAATTGAATCGTGTTGAAAAAAATCATAAAGAATCAAATCGAAAAGAATCGAATTCCATGTAACGAAAAGATTCGAATTGAAAAGAATCGAATCGAAACAAAAGAATCGAATCGACATGAATCAAAAAGAATCGAAACAAAACGAATCGAAAAGAAACAAATCAAGTAGAATCTAAAAGAATCGAATCGAATCAAATCGAAAAAATTCAAACAGAATTGAATCGAAAAGAATCAAAACGAATCGAACCGAAGAGAATCGATTCGAATCAAAATAAAAAGTATCGTAACAAATCGAATCGAAAAGAATCATATCAAATAGAATCGAAAGAATGGAATCAAATCTAAAACAATCGAATCGAATCGAAAAGAATCTCATTGAATGGAATGGAATCGAAAAGAATACAATGGAATAGAATCGAAAGAAATCGAATAGAATCAAATCAAACCAAAAAGAATCGAATTGAATTGATCCTAACCAAAATAAGCGAAATGAATCGACTCGAACCGAAAAAAACAAATCGAAAAGAATCTAATCTCAACGAAAATCATCGAAATGAATAGAATCGAAAAGAATCGAATTGAATCAAATCGAAAAGAATCGAATGGAATCCAATCGAAAAGAATCAAATTGAGTCGAATCGAAACAAATTGAATCCAATCGAAAAGAATCTAATTGAATCGAATCGAAAAGAATCGAATTCAATCAAAACGAATCGATTCGAATGGAATAGAAAAGAATAGAATAGAATCGAATCGAAAAGAATCAAATCGAATCGAAAAGAATCGAATCAAAACGAATTGAATCGAATCGAAAAGAAACGAATCGAACCGAATCAAAAAGAAAACAATCGAATCGAATCAAATACAAAAGAATCGCTTTGAAATGCATAGAATTGAAAAGAATCGAATCAATCAAATTGAAAACAATCGAATCGAAAAGAATCGAATCAAAAAAAGTCGAATCGAAACGAAAACAATCGAATCGAATCGAATATAAAAGAATCGTATTGAATTGAATCGAGTCGAAAAGACTCGAATCAAAAAGACTCGAATCGAATTGAATCAAATCGAAAAGAATCTAATAGAAACCACTCGAACAGAATCAAATCGAAATGATTCAAAATGAATCGAATAGAATAGAATCGAAAAAAATCGAAACGAATCGAAAAAAACCGAAACGAAATGAATCGAAGAGAATCGATTAGAATCGAAATGAAAAGAATCGTATTGAATCGAATCGAAAAGAATCAAATCAAATCGAATCGAAAGAATTGAATCAAATCGAAAAGAATCCAATCGAATCGAAAAGAATCGAACTGAATGGAATCAAATCGAAAAGAATCGAATCGAATCGAAAAGAATCGAATCAAATTTAATGGAATCGAAAAGAATCGAATTGAATCGAAAAGAATCGAAATGAAACAAATCAGATCAAATGGAAAAGCATCAAATCGAATTGAAAAGAATCGAATCGAATCGAAATGAATCGAATCAAAAAGACTCGAATCGAAAAGAATCGAATCGAATCGAAAAGACTCGAATCGAATTAAAAATATCAAATCGAATCGAATCGAAAAGAATCGAATTGAAAAGACTCGAATTGAAACGAATCGATTTGAAACGAAAAGAATCGAATCTAATCGAATCGAATTGAAAGAATCGAATTGAATAGAAAAAAATCGAATAGAAAAGAATCGAACCGAAAAGAAAAGAATCAAATTGAATCAGTCGATTAAATTCTAGTCGAATCGAATCAAAAAGCATGAAATCGAGTCGAATCGAATCGAAAAGAATCGAATCGAATCCAAAAGAATCGAATCGAATCCAAAAGAATCGAATTGATTTGAATCAAAAGAGGTGAGTTGAATTGAATCCAAAAGGAACTAATCGAATCAAATCGAAAAAACTCGAATAGAATCAAATCGAATCAAAAACAATCGAATAGATTCGAATAAAAAAGAATCGAATTGAGGGATCCCTGGGTGGCGCACCGGTTTAGCGCCTGCCTTTGGCCCAGGGCGCGATCCTGGAGACCCGGGATCGAATCCCACATCGGGCTCCTGGTGCATGGAGCCTGCTTCTCCCTCTGCCTGTGTCTCTGCCTCTCTGTCTCTCTCTGTGACTATCATAAAAAAAAGAATCGAATTGAATCGCGTTGAAAAAATCATAAAGAATCAAATCGAAAAGAATCGAATTCCATGTAACGAAAAGATTCGAATTGAAAAGAATCGAATCGAAACAAAAGAATCGAATCGAATCGACATGAATCAAAAAGAATCGAATCAAAACAAATCGAAAAGAAACAAATCAAGTAGAATCTAAAAGAATCGAATCGAATCCAATCGAAAAAATTCGAATAGAATTGAATCGAAAAGAATCAAAACGAATCGAACCGAAGAGAATCGATTCGAATCAAAATAAAAAGTATCGTATCAAATCGAATCGAAAAGAATCATATCAAATAGAATCGAAAGAATGGAATCAAATCTAAAACAATCGAATCGAATCGAAAAGAATCGCATTGAATGGAATAGAATCGAAAAGAATAGAATAGAATCGAAAGAAATCGAATAGAATCAAATCAAATCAAAAAGAATCGAATTGAATTGATCCTAACCAAAAGAAGCGAAATGAATCGACTCGAACCGAAAAAAACAAATCGAAAAGAATCTAATCTCAACGAAAATCATCGAAATGAATAGAATCGACAAGAATCGAATTGAATCAAATCGAAAAGAATCGAATGGAATCCAATCGAAAAGAATCAAATTGAGTCGAATCGAAACAAATTGAATCCAATCGAAAAGAATCTAATTGAATCGAATCGAAAAGAATCGAATTCAATCAAAACGAATCGATTCGAATGGAATAGAAAAGAATAGAATAGAATCGAATCGAAAAGAATCAAATCGAATCGAAAAGAATCGAATCAAAACGAATTGAATCGAATCGAAAAGAAACGAATCGAACCGAATCAAAAAGAAAACAATCGAATCGAATCAAATACAAAAGAATCGCTTTGAATAGCATAGAATGGAAAAGAATCGAATCAATCGAATTGGAAACAATCGAATCGAAAAGAATCGAATCAAAAAAAGTCGAATCGAAACGAAAACAATCGAATCGAATCGAATCTAAAAGAATCGTATTGAATTGAATCGAGTCGAAAAGACGCGAATCAAAAAGACTCGAATCGAATTGAAACAAATCGAAAAGAATCTAATAGAAACCACTCGAACAGAATCAAATCGAAATGATTCAAAATGAATCGAATAGAATAGAATCGAAAAAAATCGAAACGAATCGAAACGAAATGAATCGAAGAGAATCGATTAGAATCGAAATGAAAAGAATCGTATTGAATCGAATCGAAAGAATCAAATCAAATTGAATCGAAAGAATTGAATCAAATCGAAAAGAATCCAATCGAATCGAAAAGAATCGAACTGAATGGAATCAAATCGAAAAGAATCGAATCGAATCGAAAAGAATCGAATCAAATTTAATGGAATCGAAAAGAATCGAATGGAATCGAAAAGAATCGAAATGAAACAAATCAGATCATATGGAAAAGCATCAAATCGAATTGAAAAGAATCGAATCGAATCGAAATGAATCGAATCAAAAAGACTCGAATCGAAAAGAATCGTATTGAAAAGAATCGAATCGAATCGAAAAGACTCGAATCGAATTAAAAATATCAAATCGAATCGAATCGAAAAGAATCGAATTGAAAAGACTCGAATTGAAACGAATCGATTTGAAACGAAAAGAATCGAATCGAATCGAATCGAATTGAAAGAATCGAATTGAATAGAAAAAAATCGAATAGAAAAGAATCGAACCGAAAAGAAAAGAATCAAATTGAATCAGTCGATTAAATTCTAGTCGAATCGAATCAAAAAGAATGAAATCGAGTCGAATCGAATCGAAAAGAATCGAATCGAATCGAAAAGAATCGAATTGTATCTAACCAAAAAGAATCGAATCGTATCGACTCGAATCGAAAAGAATCCAATTGCATCATCGAATGGAAACTAATCCAATTGAATACAATCGAAAAGAATCGAATCGAATCAAATCGAAATCAATCAAATTGAATTGATCGAAAAGAATCGAATTGAATCAAATCGAATCGAAATGAAAAGAATCGAATCGATTCAAATAGAAAAGAATCGAATCGAAACGAATCAAATCGACACGAAAAGAATCGAATCGAATCAAAAAGTATCGAATTGATTCGAAAACATTCGCATCGAAAAGAATCGAATTGAAATGAATCCGATCGAAATGAAAAGAATCTACTCGATTCGAATCCAAAAGAATCGAATCCAAAAGAATCGAATTGAATTGAATCAAAAGAAATGAATTGAATTGAATCAAAAAGGAACTAATCGCATCAAATCGAAAAAACTCGAATAGAATCAAATCGAATCAAAAAGAATCGAATAGATTCGAATAAAAAAGAATCGAATTGAGGGATCCCTGGGTGGCGCAGCGGTTTAGCGCCTGCCTTTGGCCCAGGGCGCGATCCTGGAGACACGGGATCGAATCCCACATCGGGCTCCTGGTGCATGGAGCCTGCTTCTCCCTCTGCCTGTGTCTCTGCCTATCTGTCTCTCTCTGTGACTATCATAAAAAAAGAATCGAATTGAATCGTGTTGAAAAAAATCATAAAGAATCAAATCGAAAAGAATCGAATTCCATGTAACGAAAAGATTCGAATTGAAAAGAATCGAATCGAAACAAAAGAATCGAATCGACATGAATCAAAAAGAATCGAAACAAAACGAATCGAAAAGAAACAAATCAAGTAGAATCTAAAAGAACCGAATCGAATCAAATCGAAAAAATTCAAACAGAATTGAATCGAAAAGAATCAAAACGAATCGAACCGAAGAGAATCGATTCGATTCAAAATAAAAAGTATCGTAACAAATCGAATCGAAAAGAATCATATCAAATAGAATCGAAAGAATGGAATCAAATCTAAAACAATCGAATCGAATCGAAAAGAATCTCATTGAATGGAATGGAATCGAAAAGAATACAATGGAATAGAATCGAAAGAAATCGAATAGAATCAAATCAAACCAAAAAGAATCGAATTGAATTGATCCTAACCAAAATAAGCGAAATGAATCGACTCGAACCGAAAAAAACAAATCGAAAAGAATCTAATCTCAACGAAAATCATCGAAATGAATAGAATCGAAAAGAATCGAATTGAATCAAATCGAAAAGAATCGAATGGAATCCAATCGAAAAGAATCAAATTGAGTCGAATCGAAACAAATTGAATCCAATCGAAAAGAATCTAATTGAATCGAATCGAAAAGAATCGAATTCAATCAAAACGAATCGATTCGAATGGAATAGAAAAGAATAGAATAGAATCGAATCGAAAAGAATCAAATCGAATCGAAAAGAATCGAATCAAAACGAATTGAATCGAATCGAAAAGAAACGAATCGAACCGAATCAAAAAGAAAACAATCGAATCGAATCAAATACAAAAGAATCGCTTTGAAATGCATAGAATTGAAAAGAATCGAATCAATCAAATTGAAAACAATCGAATCGAAAAGAATCGAATCAAAAAAAGTCGAATCGAAACGAAAACAATCGAATCGAATCGAATCTAAAAGAATCGTATTGAATTGAATCGAGTCGAAAAGACTCGAATCAAAAAGACTCGAATCGAATTGAATCAAATCGAAAAGAATCTAATAGAAACCACTCGAACAGAATCAAATCGAAATGATTCAAAATGAATCGAATAGAATAGAATCGAAAAAAATCGAAACGAATCGAAAAAAACCGAAACGAAATGAATCGAAGAGAATCGATTAGAATCGAAATGAAAAGAATCGTATTGAATCGAATCGAAAAGAATCAAATCAAATCGAATCGAAAGAATTGAATCAAATCGAAAAGAATCCAATCGAATCGAAAAGAATCGAACTGAATGGAATCAAATCGAAAAGAATCGAATCGAATCGAAAAGAATCGAATCAAATTTAATGGAATCGAAAAGAATCGAATGGAATCGAAAAGAATCGAAATGAAACAAATCAGATGAAATGGAAAAGCATCAAATCGAATTGAAAAGAATCGAACCGAATCGAAATGAATCGAATCAAAAAGACTCGAATCGAAAAGAATCGAATCGAATCGAAAAGACTCGAATCGAATTAAAAATATCAAATCGAATCGAATCGAAAAGAATCGAATTGAAAAGACTCGAATTGAAACGAATCGATTTGAAACGAAAAGAATCGAATCGAATCGAATCGAATTGAAAGAATCGAATTGAATAGAAAAAAATCGAATAGAAAAGAATCGAACCGAAAAGAAAAGAATCAAATTGAATCAGTCGATTAAATTCTAGTCGAATCGAATCAAAAAGCATGAAATCGAGTCGAATCGAATCGAAAAGAATCGAATCGAATCCAAAAGAATCGAATCGAATCCAAAAGAATCGAATTGATTTGAATCAAAAGAGGTGAGTTGAATTGAATCCAAAAGGAACTAATCGAATCAAATCGAAAAAACTCGAATAGAATCAAATCGAATCAAAAAGAATCGAATAGATTCGAATCAAAAAGAATCGAATTGAGGGATCCCTGGGTGGCGCAGCGGTTTAGCGCCTGCCTTTGGCCCAGGGCGCGATCCTGGAGACCCGGGATCGAATCCCACATCGGGCTCCTGGTGCATGGAGCCTGCTTCTCCCTCTGCCTGTGTCTCTGCCTCTCTGTCTCTCTCTGTGACTATCATTAAAAAAAGAATCGAATTGAATCGCGTTGAAAAAATCATAAAGAATCAAATCGAAAAGAATCGAATTCCATGTAACGAAAAGATTCGAATTGAAAAGAATCGAATCGAAACAAAAGAATCGAATCGAATCGACATGAATCAAAAAGAATCGAATCAAAACGAATCGAAAAGAAACAAATCAAGTAGAATCTAAAAGAATCGAATCGAATCCAATCGAAAACATTCGAATAGAATTGAATCGAAAAGAATCAAAACGAATCGAACCGAAGAGAATCGATTCGAATCAAAATAAAAAGTATCGTATCAAATCGAATCGAAAAGAATCATATCAAATAGAATCGAAAGAATGGAATCAAATCTAAAACAATCGAATCGAATCGAAAAGAATCGCATTGAATGGAATAGAATCGAAAAGAATAGAATAGAATCGAAAGAAATCGAATAGAATCAAATCAAATCAAAAAGAATCGAATTGAATTGATCCTAACCAAAAGAAGCGAAATGAATCGACTCGAACCGAAAAAAACAAATCGAAAAGAATCTAATCTCAACGAAAATCATCGAAATGAATAGAATCGACAAGAATCGAATTGAATCAAATCGAAAAGAATCGAATGGAATCCAATCGAAAAGAATCAAATTGAGTCGAATCGAAACAAATTGAATCCAATCGAAAAGAATCTAATTGAATCGAATCGAAAAGAATCGAATTCAATCAAAACGAATCGATTCGAATGGAATAGAAAAGAATAGAATCGAATCGAATCGAAAAGAATCAAATCGAATCGAAAAGAATCGAATCAAAACGAATTGAATCGAATCGAAAAGAAACGAATCGAACCGAATCAAAAAGAAAACAATCGAATCGAATCAAATACAAAAGAATCGCTTTGAATAGCATAGAATTGAAAAGAATCGAATCAATCGAATTGAAAACAATCGAATCGAAAAGAATCGAATCAAAAAAAGTCGAATCGAAACGAAAACAATCGAATCGAATCGAATCTAAAAGAATCGTATTGAATTGAATCGAGTCGAAAAGACGCGAATCAAAAAGACTCGAATCGAATTGAAACAAATCGAAAAGAATCTAATAGAAACCACTCGAACAGAATCAAATCGAAATGATTCAAAATGAATCGAATAGAATAGAATCGAAAAAAATCGAAACGAATCGAAAAAAACCGAAACGAAATGAATCGAAGAGAATCGATTAGAATCGAAATGAAAAGAATCGTATTGAATCGAATCGAAAAGAATCAAATCAAATCGAATCGAAAGAATTGAATCAAATCGAAAAGAATCCAATCGAATCGAAAAGAATCGAACTGAATGGAATCAAATCGAAAAGAATCGAATCGAATCGAAAAGAATCGAATCAAATTTAATGGAATCGAAAAGAATCGAATTGAATCGAAAAGAATCGAAATGAAACAAATCAGATCAAATGGAAAAGCATCAAATCGAATTGAAAAGAATCGAATCGAATCGAAATGAATCGAATCAAAAAGACTCGAATCGAAAAGAATCGAATCGAATCGAAAAGACTCGAATCGAATTAAAAATATCAAATCGAATCGAATCGAAAAGAATCGAATTGAAAAGACTCGAATTGAAACGAATCGATTTGAAACGAAAAGAATCGAATCTAATCGAATCGAATTGAAAGAATCGAATTGAATAGAAAAAAATCGAATAGAAAAGAATCGAACCGAAAAGAAAAGAATCAAATTGAATCAGTCGATTAAATTCTAGTCGAATCGAATCAAAAAGCATGAAATCGAGTCGAATCGAATCGAAAAGAATCGAATCGAATCCAAAAGAATCGAATCGAATCCAAAAGAATCGAATTGATTTGAATCAAAAGAGGTGAGTTGAATTGAATCCAAAAGGAACTAATCGAATCAAATCGAAAAAACTCGAATAGAATCAAATCGAATCAAAAACAATCGAATAGATTCGAATAAAAAAGAATCGAATTGAGGGATCCCTGGGTGGCGCACCGGTTTAGCGCCTGCCTTTGGCCCAGGGCGCGATCCTGGAGACCCGGGATCGAATCCCACATCGGGCTCCTGGTGCATGGAGCCTGCTTCTCCCTCTGCCTGTGTCTCTGCCTCTCTGTCTCTCTCTGTGACTATCATAAAAAAAAGAATCGAATTGAATCGCGTTGAAAAAATCATAAAGAATCAAATCGAAAAGAATCGAATTCCATGTAACGAAAAGATTCGAATTGAAAAGAATCGAATCGAAACAAAAGAATCGAATCGAATCGACATGAATCAAAAAGAATCGAATCAAAACAAATCGAAAAGAAACAAATCAAGTAGAATCTAAAAGAATCGAATCGAATCCAATCGAAAAAATTCGAATAGAATTGAATCGAAAAGAATCAAAACGAATCGAACCGAAGAGAATCGATTCGAATCAAAATAAAAAGTATCGTATCAAATCGAATCGAAAAGAATCATATCAAATAGAATCGAAAGAATGGAATCAAATCTAAAACAATCGAATCGAATCGAAAAGAATCGCATTGAATGGAATAGAATCGAAAAGAATAGAATAGAATCGAAAGAAATCGAATAGAATCAAATCAAATCAAAAAGAATCGAATTGAATTGATCCTAACCAAAAGAAGCGAAATGAATCGACTCGAACCGAAAAAAACAAATCGAAAAGAATCTAATCTCAACGAAAATCATCGAAATGAATAGAATCGACAAGAATCGAATTGAATCAAATCGAAAAGAATCGAATGGAATCCAATCGAAAAGAATCAAATTGAGTCGAATCGAAACAAATTGAATCCAATCGAAAAGAATCTAATTGAATCGAATCGAAAAGAATCGAATTCAATCAAAACGAATCGATTCGAATGGAATAGAAAAGAATAGAATAGAATCGAATCGAAAAGAATCAAATCGAATCGAAAAGAATCGAATCAAAACGAATTGAATCGAATCGAAAAGAAACGAATCGAACCGAATCAAAAAGAAAACAATCGAATCGAATCAAATACAAAAGAATCGCTTTGAATAGCATAGAATGGAAAAGAATCGAATCAATCGAATTGGAAACAATCGAATCGAAAAGAATCGAATCAAAAAAAGTCGAATCGAAACGAAAACAATCGAATCGAATCGAATCTAAAAGAATCGTATTGAATTGAATCGAGTCGAAAAGACGCGAATCAAAAAGACTCGAATCGAATTGAAACAAATCGAAAAGAATCTAATAGAAACCACTCGAACAGAATCAAATCGAAATGATTCAAAATGAATCGAATAGAATAGAATCGAAAAAAATCGAAACGAATCGAAACGAAATGAATCGAAGAGAATCGATTAGAATCGAAATGAAAAGAATCGTATTGAATCGAATCGAAAGAATCAAATCAAATTGAATCGAAAGAATTGAATCAAATCGAAAAGAATCCAATCGAATCGAAAAGAATCGAACTGAATGGAATCAAATCGAAAAGAATCGAATCGAATCGAAAAGAATCGAATCAAATTTAATGGAATCGAAAAGAATCGAATGGAATCGAAAAGAATCGAAATGAAACAAATCAGATCATATGGAAAAGCATCAAATCGAATTGAAAAGAATCGAATCGAATCGAAATGAATCGAATCAAAAAGACTCGAATCGAAAAGAATCGTATTGAAAAGAATCGAATCGAATCGAAAAGACTCGAATCGAATTAAAAATATCAAATCGAATCGAATCGAAAAGAATCGAATTGAAAAGACTCGAATTGAAACGAATCGATTTGAAACGAAAAGAATCGAATCGAATCGAATCGAATTGAAAGAATCGAATTGAATAGAAAAAAATCGAATAGAAAAGAATCGAACCGAAAAGAAAAGAATCAAATTGAATCAGTCGATTAAATTCTAGTCGAATCGAATCAAAAAGAATGAAATCGAGTCGAATCGAATCGAAAAGAATCGAATCGAATCGAAAAGAATCGAATTGTATCTAACCAAAAAGAATCGAATCGTATCGACTCGAATCGAAAAGAATCCAATTGCATCATCGAATGGAAACTAATCCAATTGAATACAATCGAAAAGAATCGAATCGAATCAAATCGAAATCAATCAAATTGAATTGATCGAAAAGAATCGAATTGAATCAAATCGAATCGAAATGAAAAGAATCGAATCGATTCAAATAGAAAAGAATCGAATCGAAACGAATCAAATCGACACGAAAAGAATCGAATCGAATCAAAAAGTATCGAATTGATTCGAAAACATTCGCATCGAAAAGAATCGAATTGAAATGAATCCGATCGAAATGAAAAGAATCTACTCGATTCGAATCCAAAAGAATCGAATCCAAAAGAATCGAATTGAATTGAATCAAAAGAAATGAATTGAATTGAATCAAAAAGGAACTAATCGCATCAAATCGAAAAAACTCGAATAGAATCAAATCGAATCAAAAAGAATCGAATAGATTCGAATAAAAAAGAATCGAATTGAGGGATCCCTGGGTGGCGCAGCGGTTTAGCGCCTGCCTTTGGCCCAGGGCGCGATCCTGGAGACACGGGATCGAATCCCACATCGGGCTCCTGGTGCATGGAGCCTGCTTCTCCCTCTGCCTGTGTCTCTGCCTATCTGTCTCTCTCTGTGACTATCATAAAAAAAGAATCGAATTGAATCGTGTTGAAAAAAATCATAAAGAATCAAATCGAAAAGAATCGAATTCCATGTAACGAAAAGATTCGAATTGAAAAGAATCGAATCGAAACAAAAGAATCGAATCGACATGAATCAAAAAGAATCGAAACAAAACGAATCGAAAAGAAACAAATCAAGTAGAATCTAAAAGAACCGAATCGAATCAAATCGAAAAAATTCAAACAGAATTGAATCGAAAAGAATCAAAACGAATCGAACCGAAGAGAATCGATTCGATTCAAAATAAAAAGTATCGTAACAAATCGAATCGAAAAGAATCATATCAAATAGAATCGAAAGAATGGAATCAAATCTAAAACAATCGAATCGAATCGAAAAGAATCTCATTGAATGGAATGGAATCGAAAAGAATACAATGGAATAGAATCGAAAGAAATCGAATAGAATCAAATCAAACCAAAAAGAATCGAATTGAATTGATCCTAACCAAAATAAGCGAAATGAATCGACTCGAACCGAAAAAAACAAATCGAAAAGAATCTAATCTCAACGAAAATCATCGAAATGAATAGAATCGAAAAGAATCGAATTGAATCAAATCGAAAAGAATCGAATGGAATCCAATCGAAAAGAATCAAATTGAGTCGAATCGAAACAAATTGAATCCAATCGAAAAGAATCTAATTGAATCGAATCGAAAAGAATCGAATTCAATCAAAACGAATCGATTCGAATGGAATAGAAAAGAATAGAATAGAATCGAATCGAAAAGAATCAAATCGAATCGAAAAGAATCGAATCAAAACGAATTGAATCGAATCGAAAAGAAACGAATCGAACCGAATCAAAAAGAAAACAATCGAATCGAATCAAATACAAAAGAATCGCTTTGAAATGCATAGAATTGAAAAGAATCGAATCAATCAAATTGAAAACAATCGAATCGAAAAGAATCGAATCAAAAAAAGTCGAATCGAAACGAAAACAATCGAATCGAATCGAATCTAAAAGAATCGTATTGAATTGAATCGAGTCGAAAAGACTCGAATCAAAAAGACTCGAATCGAATTGAATCAAATCGAAAAGAATCTAATAGAAACCACTCGAACAGAATCAAATCGAAATGATTCAAAATGAATCGAATAGAATAGAATCGAAAAAAATCGAAACGAATCGAAAAAAACCGAAACGAAATGAATCGAAGAGAATCGATTAGAATCGAAATGAAAAGAATCGTATTGAATCGAATCGAAAAGAATCAAATCAAATCGAATCGAAAGAATTGAATCAAATCGAAAAGAATCCAATCGAATCGAAAAGAATCGAACTGAATGGAATCAAATCGAAAAGAATCGAATCGAATCGAAAAGAATCGAATCAAATTTAATGGAATCGAAAAGAATCGAATGGAATCGAAAAGAATCGAAATGAAACAAATCAGATGAAATGGAAAAGCATCAAATCGAATTGAAAAGAATCGAACCGAATCGAAATGAATCGAATCAAAAAGACTCGAATCGAAAAGAATCGAATCGAATCGAAAAGACTCGAATCGAATTAAAAATATCAAATCGAATCGAATCGAAAAGAATCGAATTGAAAAGACTCGAATTGAAACGAATCGATTTGAAACGAAAAGAATCGAATCGAATCGAATCGAATTGAAAGAATCGAATTGAATAGAAAAAAATCGAATAGAAAAGAATCGAACCGAAAAGAAAAGAATCAAATTGAATCAGTCGATTAAATTCTAGTCGAATCGAATCAAAAAGCATGAAATCGAGTCGAATCGAATCGAAAAGAATCGAATCGAATCCAAAAGAATCGAATCGAATCCAAAAGAATCGAATTGATTTGAATCAAAAGAGGTGAGTTGAATTGAATCCAAAAGGAACTAATCGAATCAAATCGAAAAAACTCGAATAGAATCAAATCGAATCAAAAAGAATCGAATAGATTCGAATCAAAAAGAATCGAATTGAGGGATCCCTGGGTGGCGCAGCGGTTTAGCGCCTGCCTTTGGCCCAGGGCGCGATCCTGGAGACCCGGGATCGAATCCCACATCGGGCTCCTGGTGCATGGAGCCTGCTTCTCCCTCTGCCTGTGTCTCTGCCTCTCTGTCTCTCTCTGTGACTATCATTAAAAAAAGAATCGAATTGAATCGCGTTGAAAAAATCATAAAGAATCAAATCGAAAAGAATCGAATTCCATGTAACGAAAAGATTCGAATTGAAAAGAATCGAATCGAAACAAAAGAATCGAATCGAATCGACATGAATCAAAAAGAATCGAATCAAAACGAATCGAAAAGAAACAAATCAAGTAGAATCTAAAAGAATCGAATCGAATCCAATCGAAAACATTCGAATAGAATTGAATCGAAAAGAATCAAAACGAATCGAACCGAAGAGAATCGATTCGAATCAAAATAAAAAGTATCGTATCAAATCGAATCGAAAAGAATCATATCAAATAGAATCGAAAGAATGGAATCAAATCTAAAACAATCGAATCGAATCGAAAAGAATCGCATTGAATGGAATAGAATCGAAAAGAATAGAATAGAATCGAAAGAAATCGAATAGAATCAAATCAAATCAAAAAGAATCGAATTGAATTGATCCTAACCAAAAGAAGCGAAATGAATCGACTCGAACCGAAAAAAACAAATCGAAAAGAATCTAATCTCAACGAAAATCATCGAAATGAATAGAATCGACAAGAATCGAATTGAATCAAATCGAAAAGAATCGAATGGAATCCAATCGAAAAGAATCAAATTGAGTCGAATCGAAACAAATTGAATCCAATCGAAAAGAATCTAATTGAATCGAATCGAAAAGAATCGAATTCAATCAAAACGAATCGATTCGAATGGAATAGAAAAGAATAGAATCGAATCGAATCGAAAAGAATCAAATCGAATCGAAAAGAATCGAATCAAAACGAATTGAATCGAATCGAAAAGAAACGAATCGAACCGAATCAAAAAGAAAACAATCGAATCGAATCAAATACAAAAGAATCGCTTTGAATAGCATAGAATTGAAAAGAATCGAATCAATCGAATTGAAAACAATCGAATCGAAAAGAATCGAATCAAAAAAAGTCGAATCGAAACGAAAACAATCGAATCGAATCGAATCTAAAAGAATCGTATTGAATTGAATCGAGTCGAAAAGACGCGAATCAAAAAGACTCGAATCGAATTGAAACAAATCGAAAAGAATCTAATAGAAACCACTCGAACAGAATCAAATCGAAATGATTCAAAATGAATCGAATAGAATAGAATCGAAAAAAATCGAAACGAATCGAAACGAAATGAATCGAAGAGAATCGATTAGAATCGAAATGAAAAGAATCGTATTGAATCGAATCGAAAGAATCAAATCAAATTGAATCGAAAGAATTGAATCAAATCGAAAAGAATCCAATCGAATCGAAAAGAATCGAACTGAATGGAATCAAATCGAAAAGAATCGAATCGAATCGAAAAGAATCGAATCAAATTTAATGGAATCGAAAAGAATCGAATGGAATCGAAAAGAATCGAAATGAAACAAATCAGATCATATGGAAAAGCATCAAATCGAATTGAAAAGAATCGAATCGAATCGAAATGAATCGAATCAAAAAGACTCGAATCGAAAAGAATCGTATTGAAAAGAATCGAATCGAATCGAAAAGACTCGAATCGAATTAAAAATATCAAATCGAATCGAATCGAAAAGAATCGAATTGAAAAGACTCGAATTGAAACGAATCGATTTGAAACGAAAAGAATCGAATCGAATCGAATCGAATTGAAAGAATCGAATTGAATAGAAAAAAATCGAATAGAAAAGAATCGAACCGAAAAGAAAAGAATCAAATTGAATCAGTCGATTAAATTCTAGTCGAATCGAATCAAAAAGCATGAAATCGAGTCGAATCGAATCGAAAAGAATCGAATCGAATCGAAAAGAATCGAATTGTATCTAATCAAAAAGAATCGAATCGTATCGACTCGAATCGAAAAGAATCCAATTGCATCATCGAATGGAAACTAATCCAATTGAATACAATCGAAAAGAATCGAATCGAATCAAATCGAAAACAATCAAATTGAATTGATCGAAAAGAATCGAATTGAATCAAATCGAATCGAAATGAAAAGAATCGAATCGATTCAAATAGAAAAGAATCGAATCGAAACGAATCAAATCGACACGAAAAGAATCGAATCGAATCAAAAAGTATCGAATTGATTCGAAAACATTCGCATCGAAAAGAATCGAATTGAAATGAATCCGATCGAAATGAAAAGAATCTACTCGATTCGAATCCAAAAGAATCGAATCCAAAAGAATCGAATTGAATTGAATCAAAAGAAATGAATTGAATTGAATCAAAAAGGAACTAATCGCATCAAATCGAAAAAACTCGAATAGAATCAAATCGAATCAAAAAGAATCGAATAGATTCGAATAAAAAAGAATTGAATTGAGGGATCCCTGGGTGGCGCAGCGGTTTAGCGCCTGCCTTTGGCCCAGGGCGCGATCCTGGAGACACGGGATCGAATCCCACATCGGGCTCCTGGTGCATGGAGCCTGCTTCTCCCTCTGCCTGTGTCTCTGCCTATCTGTCTCTCTCTGTGACTATCATAAAAAAAAGAATCGAATTGAATCGTGTTGAAAAAAATCATAAAGAATCAAATCGAAAAGAATCGAATTCCATGTAACGAAAAGATTCGAATTGAAAAGAATCGAATCGAAACAAAAGAATCGAATCGACATGAATCAAAAAGAATCGAAACAAAACGAATCGAAAAGAAACAAATCAAGTAGAATCTAAAAGAATCGAATCGAATCAAATCGAAAAAATTCAAACAGAATTGAATCGAAAAGAATCAAAACGAATCGAACCGAAGAGAATCGATTCGAATCAAAATAAAAAGTATCGTAACAAATCGAATCGAAAAGAATCATATCAAATAGAATCGAAAGAATGGAATCAAATCTAAAACAATCGAATCGAATCGAAAAGAATCTCATTGAATGGAATGGAATCGAAAAGAATACAATGGAATAGAATCGAAAGAAATCGAATAGAATCAAATCAAACCAAAAAGAATCGAATTGAATTGATCCTAACCAAAAGAAGCGAAATGAATCGACTCGAACCGAAAAAAACAAATCGAAAAGAATCTAATCTCAACGAAAATCATCGAAATGAATAGAATCGAAAAGAATCGAATTGAATCAAATCAAAAAGAATCGAATGGAATCCAATCGAAAAGAATCAAATTGAGTCGAATCGAAACAAATTGAATCCAATCGAAAAGAATCTAATTGAATCGAATCGAAGAGAATCGAATTCAATCAAAACGAATCGATTCGAATGGAATAGAAAAGAATAGAATAGAATCGAATCGAAAAGAATCAAATCGAATCGAAAAGAATCGAATCAAAACGAATTGAATCGAATCGAAAAGAAACGAATCGAACTGAATCAAAAAGAAAACAATCGAATCGAATCAAATACAAAAGAATCGCTTTGAAATGCATAGAATTGAAAAGAATCGAATCAATCGAATTGAAAACAATCGAATCGAAAAGAATCGAATCAAAAAAAGTCGAATCGAAACGAAAACAATCGAATCGAATCGAATCTAAAAGAATCGTATTGAATTGAATCGAGTCGAAAAGACTCGAATCAAAAAGACTCGAATCGAATTGAATCAAATCGAAAAGAATCTAATAGAAACCACTCGAACAGAATCAAATCGAAATGATTCAAAATGAATCGAATAGAATAGAATCGAAAAAAATCGAAACGAATCGAAAAAAACCGAAACGAAATGAATCGAAGAGAATCGATTAGAATCGAAATGAAAAGAATCGTATTGAATCGAATCGAAAAGAATCAAATCAAATCGAATCGAAAGAATTGAATCAAATCGAAAAGAATCCAATCGAATCGAAAAGAATCGAACTGAATGGAATCAAATCGAAAAGAATCGAATCGAATCGAAAAGAATCGAATCAAATTTAATGGAATCGAAAAGAATCGAATTGAATCGAAAAGAATCGAAATGAAACAAATCAGATCAAATGGAAAAGCATCAAATCGAATTGAAAAGAATCGAATCGAATCGAAATGAATCGAATCAAAAAGACTCGAATCGAAAAGAATCGAATCGAATCGAAAAGACTCGAATCGAATTAAAAATATCAAATCGAATCGAATCGAAAAGAATCGAATTGAAAAGACTCGAATTGAAACGAATCGATTTGAAACGAAAAGAATCGAATCGAATCAAATCGAATTGAAAGAATCGAATTGAATAGAAAAAAATCGAATAGAAAAGAATCGAACCGAAAAGAAAAGAATCAAATTGAATCAGTCGATTAAATTCTAGTCGAATCGAATCAAAAAGCATGAAATCGAGTCGAATAGAATCGAAAAGAATCGAATCGAATCCAAAAGAATCGAATCGAATCCAAAAGAATCGAATTGATTTGAATCAAAAGAGGTGAGTTGAATTGAATCCAAAAGGAACTAATCGAATCAAATCGAAAAAACTCGAATAGAATCAAGTCGAATCAAAAAGAATCGAATAGATTCGAATCAAAAAGAATCGAATTGAGGGATCCCTGGGTGGCGCAGCGGTTTAGCGCCTGCCTTTGGCCCAGGGCGCGATCCTGGAGACCCGGGATCGAATCCCACATCGGGCTCCTGGTGCATGGAGCCTGCTTCTCCCTCTGCCTGTGTCTCTGCCTCTCTGTCTCTCTCTGTGACTATCATTAAAAAAAGAATCGAATTGAATCGCGTTGAAAAAATCATAAAGAATCAAATCGAAAAGAATCGAATTCCATGTAACGAAAAGATTCGAATTGAAAAGAATCGAATCGAAACAAAAGAATCGAATCGAATCGACATGAATCAAAAAGAATCGAATCAAAACGAATCGAAAAGAAACAAATCAAGTAGAATCTAAAAGAATCGAATCGAATCCAATCGAAAACATTCGAATAGAATTGAATCGAAAAGAATCAAAACGAATCGAACCGAAGAGAATCGATTCGAATCAAAATAAAAAGTATCGTATCAAATCGAATCGAAAAGAATCATATCAAATAGAATCGAAAGAATGGAATCAAATCTAAAACAATCGAATCGAATCGAAAAGAATCGCATTGAATGGAATAGAATCGAAAAGAATAGAATAGAATCGAAAGAAATCGAATAGAATCAAATCAAATCAAAAAGAATCGAATTGAATTGATCCTAACCAAAAGAAGCGAAATGAATCGACTCGAACCGAAAAAAACAAATCGAAAAGAATCTAATCTCAACGAAAATCATCGAAATGAATAGAATCGACAAGAATCGAATTGAATCAAATCGAAAAGAATCGAATGGAATCCAATCGAAAAGAATCAAATTGAGTCGAATCGAAACAAATTGAATCCAATCGAAAAGAATCTAATTGAATCGAATCGAAAAGAATCGAATTCAATCAAAACGAATCGATTCGAATGGAATAGAAAAGAATAGAATAGAATCGAATCGAAAAGAATCAAATCGAATCGAAAAGAATCGAATCAAAACGAATTGAATCGAATCGAAAAGAAACGAATCGAACCGAATCAAAAAGAAAACAATCGAATCGAATCAAATACAAAAGAATCGCTTTGAATAGCATATAATTGAAAAGAATCGAATCAATCGAATTGGAAACAATCGAATCGAAAAGAATCGAATCAAAAAATGTCGAATCGAAACGAAAACAATCGAATCGAATCGAATCTAAAAGAATCGTATTGAATTGAA
This sequence comes from Canis aureus, assembly GCF_053574225.1. Classification (NCBI taxonomy): domain Eukaryota; kingdom Metazoa; phylum Chordata; class Mammalia; order Carnivora; family Canidae; genus Canis; species Canis aureus. The sequence continues at coordinate 111,050 of NW_027554467.1, forward strand.
TCCAGTCGAAAAGACGCGAATCAAAAAGACTCGAATCGAATTGAAACAAATCGAAAAGAATCTAATAGAAACCACTCGAACAGAATCAAATCGAAATGATTCAAAATGAATCGAATAGAATAGAATCGAAAAAAATCGAAACGAATCGAAACGAAATGAATCGAAGAGAATCGATTAGAATCGAAATGAAAAGAATCGTATTGAATCGAATCGAAAGAATCAAATCAAATTGAATCGAAAGAATTGAATCAAATCGAAAAGAATCCAATCGAATCGAAAAGAATCGAACTGAATGGAATCAAATCGAAAAGAATCGAATCGAATCGAAAAGAATCGAATCAAATTTAATGGAATCGAAAAGAATCGAATGGAATCGAAAAGAATCGAAATGAAACAAATCAGATCATATGGAAAAGCATCAAATCGAATTGAAAAGAATCGAATCGAATCGAAATGAATCGAATCAAAAAGACTCGAATCGAAAAGAATCGTATTGAAAAGAATCGAATCGAATCGAAAAGACTCGAATCGAATTAAAAATATCAAATCGAATCGAATCGAAAAGAATCGAATTGAAAAGACTCGAATTGAAACGAATCGATTTGAAACGAAAAGAATCGAATCGAATCGAATCGAATTGAAAGAATCGAATTGAATAGAAAAAAATCGAATAGAAAAGAATCGAACCGAAGAGAAAAGAATCAAATTGAATCAGTCGATTAAATTCTAGTCGAATCGAATCAAAAAGAATGAAATCGAGTCGAATCGAATCGAAAAGAATCGAATCGAATCGAAAAGAATCGAATTGTATCTAATCAAAAAGAATCGAATCGTATCGACTCGAATCGAAAAGAATCCAATTGCATCATCGAATGGAAACTAATCCAATTGAATACAATCGAAAAGAATCGAATCGAATCAAATCGAAATCAATCAAATTGAATTGATCGAAAAGAATCGAATTGAATCAAATCGAATCGAAATGAAAAGAATCGAATCGATTCAAATAGAAAAGAATCGAATCGAAACGAATCAAATCGACACGAAAAGAATCGAATCGAATCAAAAAGTATCGAATTGATTCGAAAACATTCGCATCGAAAAGAATCGAATTGAAATGAATCCGATCGAAATGAAAAGAATTTACTCGATTCGAATCCAAAAGAATCGAATCCAAAAGAATCGAATCGAATCCAAAAGAATCGAATTGAATTGAATCAAAAGAAATGAATTGAATTGAATCAAAAAGGAACTAATCGCATCAAATCGAAAAAACTCGAATAGAATCAAATCGAATCAAAAAGAATCGAATAGATTCGAATCAAAAAGAATCGAATTGAGGGATCCCTGGGTGGCGCAGCGGTTTAGCGCCTGCCTTTGGCCCAGGGCGCGATCCTGGAGACCCGGGATCGAATCCCACATCGGGCTCCTGGTGCATGGAGCCTGCTTCTCCCTCTGCCTGTGTCTCTGCCTCTCTGTCTCTCTCTGTGACTATCATAAAAAAAAGAATCGAATGGAATCGTGTTGAAAAAAATCATAAAGAATCAAATCGAAAAGAATCGAATTCCATGTAACGAAAAGATTCGAATTGAAAAGAATCGAATCGAAAGAAAAGAATCGAATCGACATGAATCAAAAAGAATCGAAACAAAATGAATCGAAAAGAAACAAATCAAGTAGAATCTAAAAGAATCGAATCGAATCAAATCGAAAAAATTCAAATAGAATTGAATCGAAAAGAATCAAAACGAATCGAACCGAAGAGAATCGATTCGAATCAAAATAAAAAGTATCGTAACAAATCGAATCGAAAAGAATCATATCAAATAGAATCGAAAGAATGGAATCAAATCTAAAACAATCGAATCGAATCGAAAAGAATCGAATTGAACGGAATGGAATCTAAAAGAATCCAATGGAATAGAATCGAAAGAAATCGAATAGAATCAAATCAAACCAAAAAGAATCGAATTGAATTGATCCTAACCAAAAGAAGCGAAATGAATCGACTCGAACCGAAAAAAACAAATCGAAAAGAATCTAATCTCAACGAAAATCATCGAAATGAATAGAATCGAAAAGAATCGAATTGAATCAAATCGAAAAGAATCGAATGGAATCCAATCGAAAAGAATCAAATTGAGTCGAATCGAAACAAATTGAATCCAATCGAAAAGAATCTAATTGAATCGAATCGAAAAGAATCGAATTCAATCAAAACGAATCGATTCGAATGGAATAGAAAAGAATAGAATAGAATAGAATCGAAAAGAATCAAATCGAATCGAAAAGAATCGAATCAAAACGAATTGAATCGAATCGAAAAGAAACGAATCGAACCGAATCAAAAAGAAAACAATCGAATCGAATCAAATACAAAAGAATCGCTTTGAATAGCATAGAATTGAAAAGAATCGAATCAATCGAATTGAAAACAATCGAATCGAAAAGAATCGAATCAAAAAAAGTCGAATCGAAACGAAAACAATCGAATCGAATCGAATCTAAAAGAATCGTATTGAATTGAATCGAGTCGAAAAGACTCGAATCAAAAAGACTCGAATCGAATTGAATCAAATCGAAAAGAATCTAATAGAAACCACTCGAACAGAATCAAATCGAAATGATTCAAATGAATCGAATAGAATAGAATCGAAAAAAATCGAATAGAATCGAAACGAACCGAAACGAAATGAATCGAAGAGAATCGATTAGAATCGAAATGAAAAGAATCGTATTGAATCGAATCGAAAAGAATCAAATCAAATCGAATCGAAAGAATTGAATCAAATCGAAAAGAATCCAATCGAATCGAAAAGAATCGAACTGAATGGAATCAAATCGAAAAGAATCGAATCGAATCGAAAAGAATCGAATCAAATTTAATGGAATCGAAAAGAATCGAATGGAATCGAAAAGAATCAAAATGAAACAAATCACATCAAATGGAAAAGCATCAAATCGAATTGAAAAGAATCGAATCGAATCGAAATGAATCGAATCAAAAAGACTCGAATCGAAAAGAATCGAATCGAATCGAAAAGACTCGAATCGAATTAAAAATATCAAATCGAATCGAATCGAAAGAATCGAATTGAAAAGACTCGAATTGAAACGAATCGATTTGAAACGAAAAGAAACGAATCTAATCGAATCGAATTGAAAGAATCGAATTGAATAGAAAATAATCGAATAGAAAAGAATCGAACCGAAAAGTAAAGAATCAAATTGAATCAGTCGATTAAATTCTAGTCGAATCGAATCAAAAAGAATGAAATCGAGTCGAATCGAATCGAAAAGAATCGAATCGAATCGAAAAGATTCGAATTGTATCTAATCAAAAAGAATCGAATCGTATCGACTCGAATCGAAAAGAATCCAATTGCATCATGGAATGGAAAGTAATCGAATTGAATAGAATAGAAAAGAATCGAATCGAATCAAATCGAAAACAATCAAATTGAATTGATCGAAAAGAATCTAATTGAATCAAATCGAATCGAAATGAAAAGAATCGAATCGATTCAAATAGAAAAGAATCGAATCGAAAAGAATCAAATCGACACGAAAAGAATCGAATCGAATCAAAAAGTATCGAATTGATTCGAAAACATTCGAATCGAAAAGAATCGAATTGAAATGAATCCGATCGAAATGAAAAGAATCTACTCGATTCGAATCCAGAAGAATCGAATCCAAAAGAATCGAATCGAATCCAAAAGAATCGAATTGATTTGAATCAAAAGAAGTGAATTGAATTGAATCCAAAAGGAACTAATCGAATCAAATCGAAAAAACTCGAATAGAATCAAATCGAATCAAAAAGAATCGAATAGATTCGAATCAAAAAGAATCGAATTGAGGGATCCCTGGGTGGCGCAGCGGTTTAGCGCCTGCCTTTGGCCCAGGGCGCGATCCTGGAGACACGGGATCGAATCCCACATCGGGCTCCTGGTGCATGGAGCCTGCTTCTCCCTCTGCCTGTGTCTCTGCCTCTCTGTCTCTCTCTGTGACTATCATAAAAAAAAGAATCGAATTGAATCGTGTTGAAAAAAATCATAAAGAATCAAATCGAAAAGAATCGAATTCCATGTAACGAACAGATTCGAATTGAAAAGAATCGAATCGAAACAAAAGAATCGAATCGAATCGACATGAATCAAAAAGAATCGAATCAAAACGAATCGAAAAGAAACAAATCAAGTAGAATCTAAAAGAATCGAATCGAATCCAATCGAAAAAATTCGAATAGAATTGAATCGAAAAGAATCAAAACGAATCGAACCGAAGAGAATCGATTCGAATCAAAATAAAAAGTATCGTATCAAATCGAATCGAAAAGAATCATATCAAATAGAATCGAAAGAATGGAATCAAATCTAAAACAATCGAATCGAATCGAAAAGAATCGCATTGAATGGAATAGAATCGAAAAGAATAGAATAGAATCGAAAGAAATCGAATAGAATCAAATCAAATCAAAAAGAATCGAATTGAATTGATCCTAACCAAAATAAGCGAAATGAATCGACTCGAACCGAAAAAAACAAATCGAAAAGAATCTAATCTCAACGAAAATCATCGAAATGAATAGAATCGAAAAGAATCGAATTGAATCAAATCGAAAAGAATCGAATGGAATCCAATCGAAAAGAATCAAATTGAATCGAATCGAAACAAATTGAATCCAATCGAAAAGAATCTAATTGAATCGAATCGAAAAGAATCGAATTCAATCAAAACGAATCGATTCGAATGGAATAGAAAAGAATAGAATAGAATCGAATCGAAAAGAATCAAATCGAATCGAAAAGAATCGAATCAAAACGAATTTAATCGAATCGAAAAGAAACGAATCGAACCGAATCAAAAAGAAAACAATCGAATCGAATCAAATATAAAAGAATCGCTTTGAATAGCATAGAATTGAAAAGAATCGAATCAATCGAATTGAAAACAATCGAATCGAAAAGAATCGAATCAAAAAAAGTCGAATCGAAACGAAAACAATCGAATCGAATCGAATCTAAAAGAATCGTATTGAATTGAATCGAGTTGAAAAGACGCGAATCAAAAAGACTCGAATCGAATTGAAACAAAACGAAAAGAATCTAATAGAAACCACTCGAACAGAATCAAATCGAAATGATTCAAAATGAATCGAATAGAATAGAATCGAAAAAAATCGAAACGAATCGAAACGAAATGAATCGAAGAGAATCGATTAGAATCGAAATGAAAAGAATCGTATTGAATCGAATCGAAAGAATCAAATCAAATTGAATCGAAAGAATTGAATCAAATCGAAAAGAATCCAATCGAATCGAAAAGAATCGAACTGAATGGAATCAAATCGAAAAGAATCGAATCGAATCGAAAAGAATCGAATCAAATTTAATGGAATCGAAAAGAATCGAATGGAATCGAAAAGAATCGAAATGAAACAAATCAGATCATATGGAAAAGCATCAAATCGAATTGAAAAGAATCGAATCGAATCGAAATGAATCGAATCAAAAAGACTCGAATCGAAAAGAATCGTATTGAAAAGAATCGAATCGAATCGAAAAGACTCGAATCGAATTAAAAATATCAAATCGAATCGAATCGAAAAGAATCGAATTGAAAAGACTCGAATTGAAACGAATCGATTTGAAACGAAAAGAATCGAATCGAATCGAATCGAATTGAAAGAATCGAATTGAATAGAAAAAAATCGAATAGAAAAGAATCGAACCGAAAAGAAAAGAATCAAATTGAATCAGTCGATTAAATTCTAGTCGAATCGAATCAAAAAGAATGAAATCGAGTCGAATCGAATCGAAAAGAATCGAATCGAATCGAAAAGAATCGAATTGTATCTAATCAAAAAGAATCGAATCGTATCGACTCGAATCAAAAGAATCCAATTGCATCATCGAATGGAAACTAATCCAATTGAATACAATCGAAAAGAATCGAATCGAATCAAATCGAAATCAATCAAATTGAATTGATCGAAAAGAATCGAATTGAATCAAATCGAATCGAAATGAAAAGAATCGAATCGATTCAAATAGAAAAGAATCGAATCGAAAAGAATCAAATCGACACGAAAAGAATCGAATCGAATCAAAAAGTATCGAATTGATTCGAAAACATTCGCATCGAAAAGAATCGAATTGAAATGAATCCGATCGAAATGAAAAGAATCTACTCGATTCGAATCCAAAAGAATCGAATCCAAAAGAATCGAATTGAATTGAATCAAAAGAAATGAATTGAATTGAATCAAAAAGGAACTAATCGCATCAAATCGAAAAAACTCGAATAGAATCAAATCGAATCAAAAAGAATCGAATAGATTCGAATCAAAAAGAATCGAATTGAGGGATCCCTGGGTGGCGCAGCGGTTTAGCGCCTGCCTTTGGCCCAGGGCGCGATCCTGGAGACCCGGGATCGAATCCCACATCGGGCTCCTGGTGCATGGAGCCTGCTTCTCCCTCTGCCTGTGTCTCTGCCTATCTGTCTCTCTCTGTGACTATCATAAAAAAAAGAATCGAATTGAATCGTGTTGAAAAAAATCATAAAGAATCAAATCGAAAAGAATCGAATTCCATGTAACGAAAAGATTCGAATTGAAAAGAATCGAATCGAAAGAAAAGAATCGAATCGACATGAATCAAAAAGAATCGAAACAAAATGAATCGAAAAGAAACAAATCAAGTAGAATCTAAAAGAATCGAATCGAATCAAATCGAAAAAATTCAAATAGAATTGAATCGAAAAGAATCAAAACGAATCGAACCGAAGAGAATCGATTCGAATCAAAATAAAAAGTATCGTAACAAATCGAATCGAAAAGAATCATATCAAATAGAATCGAAAGAATGGAATCAAATCTAAAACAATCGAATCGAATCGAAAAGAATCGAATTGAACGGAATGGAATCGAAAAGAATCCAATGGAATAGAATCGAAAGAAATCGAATAGAATCAAATCAAACCAAAAAGAATCGAATTGAATTGATCCTAACCAAAAGAAGCGAAATGAATCGACTCGAACCGAAAAAAACAAATCGAAAAGAATCTAATCTCAACGAAAATCATCGAAATGAATAGAATCGAAAAGAATCGAATTGAATCAAATCGAAAAGAATCGAATGGAATCCAATCGAAAAGAATCAAATTGAGTCGAATCGAAACAAATTGAATCCAATCGAAAAGAATCTAATTGAATCGAATCGAAAAGAATCGAATTCAATCAAAACGAATCGATTCGAATGGAATAGAAAAGAATAGAATAGAATCGAAAAGAATCAAATCGAATCGAAAAGAATCGAATCGAAAAGTATTGAATCGAATCGAAAAGAAACGAATCGACCCGAATCAAAAAGAAAACAATCGAATCGAATCAAATACAAAAGAATTGCTTTGAATAGCATAGAATTGAAAAGAATCGAATCAATCGAATTGAAAACAATCGAATCGAAACGAATCGAATCAAAAAAAGTCGAATCGAAACGAAAACAATCGAATCGAATCGAATCTAAAAGAATCGTATTGAATTGAATCGAGTCGAAAAGACTCGAATCAAAAAGACTCGAATCGAATTGAATCAAATCGAAAAGAATCTAATAGAAACCACTCTAACAGAATCAAATCGAAATGATTCAAAATGAATCGAATAGAATAGAATCGAAAAAAATCGAAACGAATCGAAACGAACCGAAACGAAATGAATCGAAGAGAATCGATTAGAATCGAAATGAAAAGAATCGTATTGAATCGAATCGAAAGAATCAAATCAAATTGAATCGAAAGAATTGAATCAAATCGAAAAGAATCCAACCGAATCGAAAAGAATCGAACTGAATGGAATCAAATCGAAAAGAATCGAATCGAATCGAAAAGAATCGAATCAAATTTAATGGAATCGAAAAGAATCGAATGGAATCGAAAAGAATCGAAATGAAACAAATCAGAACATATGGAAAAGCATCAAATCGAATTGAAAAGAATCGAATCGAATCGAAATGAATCGAATCAAAAAGACTCGAATCGAAAAGAATCGAATCGAATCGAAAAGACTCGAATCGAATTAAAAATATCAAATCGAATCGAATCGAAAAGAATCGAATTGAAAAGACTCGAATTGAAACGAATCGATTTGAAACGAAAAGAATCGAATCGAATCGAATCGAATTGAAAGAATCGAATTGAATAGAAAAAAATCGAATAGAAAAGAATCGAACCGAAAAGAAAAGAATCAAATTGAATCAGTCGATTAAATTCTAGTCGAATCGAATCAAAAAGAATGAAATCGAGTCGAATCGAATCGAAAAGAATCGAATCGAATCGAAAAGATTCGAATTGTATCTAATCAAAAAGAATCGAATCGTATCGACTCGAATCGAAAAGAATCCAATTGCATCATCGAATGGAAAGTAATCGAATTGAATAGAATAGAAAAGAATCGAATCGAATCAAATCGAAAACAATCAAATTGAATTGATCGAAAAGAATCGAATTGAATCAAATCGAATCGAAATGAAAAGAATCGAATCGATTCAAATGGAAAAGAATCGAATCGAAAAGAATCAAATCGACACGAAAAGAATCGAATCGAATCAAAAAGTATCGAATTGATTCGAAAACATTCGAATCGAAAAGAATCGAATTGAAATGAATCCGATCGAAATGAAAAGAATCTACTCGATTCGAATCCAAAAGAATCGAATCCAAAAGAATCGAATCCAATCCAAAAGAATCGAATTGAATTGAATCAAAAGAAATGAATTGAATTGAATCCAAAAGGAACTAATCGAATCAAATCGAAAAAACTCGAATAGAATCAAATCGAATCAAAAAGAATCGAATAGATTCGAATCAAAAAGAATCGAATTGAGGGATCCCTGGGTGTCGCAGCGGTTTAGCGCCTGCCTTTGGCCCAGGGCGCGATTTTGGAGACACGGGATCGAATCCCACATCGGGCTCCTGGTGCATGGAGCCTGCTTCTCCCTCTGCCTGTGTCTCTGCCTCTCTGTCTCTCTCTGTGACTATCATAAAAAAAAGAATCGAATTGAATCGTGTTGAAAAAAATCATAAAGAATCAAATCGAAAAGAATCGAATTCCATGTAACGAACAGATTCGAATTGAAAAGAATCGAATCGAAACAAAAGAATCGAATCGAATCGACATGAATCAAAAAGAATCGAATCAAAACGAATCGAAAAGAAACAAATCAAGTAGAATGTAAAACAATCGAATCGAATCCAATCGAAAAAATTCGAATAGAATTGATTCGAAAAGAATCAAAACGAATCGAACCGAAGAGAATCGATTCGAATCAAAATAAAAAGTATCGTATCAAATCGAATCGAAAAGAATCATATCAAATAGAATCGAAAGAATGGAATCAAATCTAAAACAATCGAATCGAATCGAAAAGAATCGCATTGAATGGAATAGAATCGAAAAGAATAGAATAGAATCGAAAGAAATCGAATAGAATCAAATCAAATCAAAAAGAATCGAATTGAATTGATCCTAACCAAAAGAAGCGAAATGAATCGACTCGAACCGAAAAAAACAAATCGAAAAGAATCTAATCTCAACGAAAATCATCGAAATGAATAGAATCGAAAAGAATCGAATTGAATCAAATCGAAAAGAATCAAATGGAATCCAATCGAAAAGAATCAAATTGAGTCGAATCGAAACAAATTGAATCCAATCGAAAAGAATCTAATTGAATCGAATCGAAAAGAATCGAATTCAATCAAAACGAATCGATTCGAATGGAATAGAAAAGAATAGAATAGAATCGAATCGAAAAGAATCAAATCGAATCGAAAAGAATCGAATCAAAACGAATTGAATCGAATCGAAAAGAAAGGAATCGAACCGAATCAAAAAGAAAACAATCGAATCGAAACAAATACAAAAGAATCGCTTTGAATAGCATAGAATTGAAAAGAATCGAATCAATCGAATTGAAAACAATCGAATCGAAAAGAATCGAATCAAAAAAAGTCGAATCGAAACGAAAACAATCGAATCGAATCGAATCTAAAAGAATCGTATTGAATTGAATCGAGTCGAAAAGACTGGAATCAAAAAGACTCGAATCGAATTGAATCAAATCGAAAAGAATCTAATAGAAACCACTCAAATAGAATCAAATCGAAATAATTCAAATGAATCGAATAGAATAGAATCGAAAAAAATCGAATAGAATCGAAACGAACCGAAACGAAATGAATCGAAGAGAATCGATTAGAATCGAAATGAAAAGAATCGTATTGAATCGAATCGAAAAGAATCAAATCAAATCGAATCGAAAGAATTGAATCAAATCGAAAAGAATCCAATCGAATCGAAAAGAATCGAACTGAATGGAATCAAATCGAAAAGAATCAAATCGAATCGAAAAGAATCGAATCAAATTTAATGGAATCGAAAAGAATCGAATGGAATCGTAAAGAATCAAAATGAAACAAATCACATCAAATGGAAAAGCATCAAATCGAATTGAAAAGAATCGAATCGAATCGAAATGAATCGAATCAAAAAGACTCGAATCGAAAAGAATCGAATCGAATCGAAAAGACTCGAATCGAATTAAAAATATCAAATCGAATCGAATCGAAAGAATCGAATTGAAAAGACTCGAATTGAAACGAATCGATTTGAAACGAAAAGAAACGAATCTAATCGAATCGAATTGAAAGAATCGAATTGAATAGAAAATAATCGAATAGAAAAGAATTGAACCGAAAAGTAAAGAATCAAATTGAATCAGTCGATTAAATTCTAGTCGAATCGAATCAAAAAGCATGAAATCGAGTCGAATCGAATCGAAAAGAATCGAATCGAATCGAAAAGATTCGAATTGTATCTAATCAAAAAGAATCGAATCGTATCGACTCGAATCGAAAAGAATCCAATTGCATCATCGAATGGAAAGTAATCGAATTGAATAGAATAGAAAAGAATCGAATCGAATGAAATCGAAAACAATCAAATTGAATTGATCGAAAAGAATCTAATTGAATCAAATCGAATCGAAATGAAAAGAATCGAATCGATTCAAATAGAAAAGAATCGAATCGAAAAGAATCAAATCGACACGAAAAGAATCGAATCGAATCAAAAAGTATCGAATTGATTCGAAAACATTCGAATCGAAAAGAATCGAATTGAAATGAATCCGATCGAAATGAAAAGAATCTACTCGATTCGAATCCAGAAGAATCGAATCCAAAAGAATCGAATCGAATCCAAAAGAATCGAATTGATTTGAATCAAAAGAAGTGAATTGAATTGAATCCAAAAGGAACTAATCGAATCAAATCGAAAAAACTCGAATAGAATCAAATCGAATCAAAAAGAATCGAATAGATTCGAATCAAAAAGAATCGAATTGAGGGATCCCTGGGTGGCGCAGCGGTTTAGCGCCTGCCTTTGGCCCAGGGCGCGATCCTGGAGACCCGGGATCGAATCCCACATCGGGCTCCTGGTGCATGGAGCCTGCTTCTCCCTCTGCCTGTGTCTCTGCCTCTCTGTCTCTCTCTGTGACTATCATAAAAAAAAGAATCGAATTGAATCGTGTTGAAAAAAATCATAAAGAATCAAATCGAAAAGAATCGAATTCCATGTAACGAAAAGATTCGAATTGAAAAGAATCGAATCGAAACAAAAGAATCGAATCGAATCGACATGAATCAAAAAGAATCGAATCAAAACGAATCGAAAAGAAACAAATCAAGTAGAATCTAAAAGAATCGAATCGAATCCAATCGAAAAAATTCGAATAGAATTGAATCGAAAAGAATCAAAACGAATCGAACCGAAGAGAATCGATTCGAATCAAAATAAAAAGTATCGTATCAAATCGAATCGAAAAGAATCATATCAAATAGAATCGAAAGAATGGAATCAAATCTAAAACAATCGAATGGAATCGAAAAGAATCGCATTGAATGGAATAGAATCGAAAAGAATAGAATAGAATCGAAAGAAATCGAATAGAATCAAATCAAATCAAAAAGAATCGAATTGAATTGATCCTAACCAAAAGAAGCGAAATGAATCGACTCGAACCGAAAAAAACAAATCGAAAAGAATCTAATCTCAACGAAAATCATCGAAATGAATAGAATCGAAAAGAATCGAATTGAATCAAATCGAAAAGAATCGAATGGAATCCAATCGAAAAGAATCAAATTGAGTCGAATCGAAACAAATTGAATCCAATCGAAAAGAATCTAATTGAATCGAATCGAAAAGAATCGAATTCAATCAAAACGAATCGATTCGAATGGAATAGAAAAGAATAGAATAGAATCGAATCGAAAAGAATCAAATCGAATCGAAAAGAATCGAATCAAAAAGAATTGAATCGAATCGAAAAGAAACGAATCGAACCGAATCAAAAAGAAAACAATCGAATCGAATCAAATACAAAAGAATCGCTTTGAATAGCATAGAATTGAAAAGAATCGAATCAATCGAATTGAAAACAATCGAATCGAAAAGAATCGAATCAAAAAAAGTCGAATCGAAACGAAAACAATCGAATCGAATCGAATCTAAAAGAATCGTATTGAATTGAATCGAGTCGAAAAGACGCGAATCAAAAAGACTCGAATCGAATTGAAACAAATCGAAAAGAATCTAATAGAAACCACTCGAACAGAATCAAATCGAAATGATTCAAAATGAATCGAATAGAATAGAATCGAAAAAAATCGAAACGAACCGAAACGAAATGAATCGAAGAGAATCGATTAGAATCGAAATGAAAAGAATCGTATTGAATCGAATCGAAAGAATCAAATCAAATCGAATCGAAAGAATTGAATCAAGTCGAAAAGAATCCAATCGAATCGAAAGAATCGAACTGAATGGAATCAAATCGAAAAGAATCGAATCGAATCGAAAAGAATCGAATCAAATTTAATGGAATCGAAAAGAATCGAATGGAATCGAAAAGAATCGAAATGAAACAAATCAGATCATATGGAAAAGCATCAAATCGAATTGAAAAGAATCGAATCGAATCGAAATGAATCGAATCAAAAAGACTCGAATCGAAAAGAATCGTATTGAAAAGAATCGAATCGAATCGAAAAGACTCGAATCGAATTAAAAATATCAAATCGAATCGAATCGAAAAGAATCGAATTGAAAAGACTCGAATTGAAACGAATCGATTTGAAACGAAAAGAATCGAATCGAATCGAATCGAATTGAAAGAATCGAATTGAATAGAAAAAAATCGAATAGAAAAGAATCGAACCGAAAAGAAAAGAATCAAATTGAATCAGTCGATTAAATTCTAGTCGAATCGAATCAAAAAGAATGAAATCGAGTCGAATCGAATCGAAAAGAATCGAATCGAATCGAAAAGAATCGAATTGTATCTAATCAAAAAGAATCGAATCGTATCGACTCGAATCGAAAAGAATCCAATTGCATCATCGAATGGAAACTAATCCAATTGAATACAATCGAAAAGAATCGAATCGAATGAAATCGAAAACAATCAAATTGAATTGATCGAAAAGAATCGAATTGAATCAAATCGAATCGAAATGAAAAGAATCGAATCGATTCAAATAGAAAAGAATCGAATCGAAAAGAATCAAATCGACACGAAAAGAATCGAATCGAATCAAAAAGTATCGAATTGATTCGAAAACATTCGCATCGAAAAGAATCGAATTGAAATGAATCCGATCGAAATGAAAAGAATCTACTCGATTCGAATCCAAAAGAATCGAATCCAAAAGAATCGAATCGAATCCAAAAGAATCGAATTGATTTGAATCAAAAGAGGTGAATTGAATTGAATCCAAAAGGAACTAATCGAATCAAATCGAAAAAACTCGAATAGAATCAAATCGAATCAAAAAGAATCGAATAGATTCGAATCAAAAAGAATCGAATTGAGGGATCCCTGGGTGGCGCAGCGGTTTAGCGCCTGCCTTTGGCCCAGGGCGCGATCCTGGAGACCCGGGATCGAATCCCACATCGGGCTCCTGGTGCATGGAGCCTGCTTCTCCCTCTGCCTGTGTCTCTGCCTCTCTGTCTCTCTCTGTGACTATCATAAAAAAAAGAATCGAATTGAATCGTGTTGAAAAAAATCATAAAGAATCAAATCGAAAAGAATCGAATTCCATGTAACGAAAAGATTCGAATTGAAAAGAATCGAATCGAAACAAAAGAATCGAATCGAATCGACATGAATCAAAAAGAATCGAATCAAAACGAATCGAAAAGAAACAAATCAAGTAGAATCTAAAAGAATCGAATCGAATCCAATCGAAAAAATTCGAATAGAATTGAATCGAAAAGAATCAAAACGAATCGAACCGAAGAGAATCGATTCGAATCAAAATAAAAAGTATCGTATCAAATCGAATCGAAAAGAATCATATCAAATAGAATCGAAAGAATGGAATCAAATCTAAAACAATCGAATCGAATCGAAAAGAATCGCATTGAATGGAATAGAATCGAAAAGAATAGAATAGAATCGAAAGAAATCGAATAGAATCAAATCAAATCAAAAAGAATCGAATTGAATTGATCCTAACCAAAAGAAGCGGAATGAATCGACTCGAACCGAAAAAAACAAATCGAAAAGAATCTAATCTCAACGAAAATCATCGAAATGAATAGAATCGAAAAGAATCGAATTGAATCAAATCAAAAAGAATCGAATGGAATCCAATCGAAAAGAATCAAATTGAGTCGAATCGAAACAAATTGAATCCAATCGAAAAGAATCTAATTGAATCGAATCGAAAAGAATCGAATTCAATCAAAACGAATCGATTCGAATGGAATAGAAAAGAATAGAATAGAATCGAATCGAAAAGAATCAAATCGAATCGAAAAGAATCGAATCAAAACGAATTGAATCGAATCGAAAAGAAACGAATCGAACCGAATCAAAAAGAAAACAATCGAATCGAATCAAATACAAAAGAATCGCTTTGAATAGCATAGAATTGAAAAGAATCGAATCAATCGAATTGAAAACAATCGAATCGAAAAGAATCGAATCAAAAAAAGTCGAATCGAAACGAAAACAATCGAATCGAATCGAATCTAAAAGAATCGTATTGAATTGAATCGAGTCGAAAAGACTCGAATCAAAAAGACTCGAATCGAATTGAATCAAATCGAAAAGAATCTAATAGAAACCACTCGAACAGAATCAAATCGAAATGATTCAAATGAATCGAATAGAATAGAATCGAAAAAAATCGAATAGAATCGAAACGAACCGAAACGAAATGAATCGAAGAGAATCGATTAGAATCGAAATGAAAAGAATCGTATTGAATCGAATCGAAAAGAATCAAATCAAATCGAATCGAAAGAATTGAATCAAATCGAAAAGAATCCAATCGAATCGAAAAGAATCGAACTGAATGGAATCAAATCGAAAAGAATCGAATCGAATCGAAAAAAATCGAATCAAATTTAATGGAATCGAAAAGAATCGAATGGAATCGAAAAGAATCGAAATGAAACAAATCACATCAAATGGAAAAGCATCAAATCGAATAGAAAAGAATCGAATCGAATCGAAATGAATCGAATCAAAAAGACTCGAATCGAAAAGAATCGAATTGAAAAGAATCGAATCGAATCGAAAAGAATCGAATCAAATTTAATGGAATCGAAAAGAATCGAATGGAATCGAAAAGAATCGAAATGAAACAAATCACATCAAATGGAAAAGCATCAAATCGAATTGAAAAGAATCGAATCGAATCGAAATGAATCGAATCAAAAAGACTCGAATCGAAAAGAATCGAATCGAATCGAAAAGACTCGAATCGAATTAAAAATATCAAATCGAATCGAATCGAAAGAATCGAATTGAAAAGACTCGAATTGAAACGAATCGATTTGAAACGAAAAGAAACGAATCTAATCGAATCGAATTGAAAGAATCGAATTGAATAGAAAATAATCGAATAGAAAAGAATCGAACCGAAAAGTAAAGAATCAAATTGAATCAGTCGATTAAATTCTAGTCGAATCGAATCAAAACGCATGAAATCGAGTCGAATCGAATCGAAAAGAATCGAATTGAATCGAAAAGATTCGAATTGTATCTAATCAAAAAGAATCGAATCGTATCGACTCGAATCGAAAAGAATCCAATTGCATCATCGAATGGAAACTAATCCAATTGAATACAATCGAAAAGAATCGAATCGAATCAAATCGAAAACAATCAAATTGAATTGATCGAAAAGAATCTAATTGAATCAAATCGAATCGAAATGAAAAGAATCGAATCGATTCAAATAGAAAAGAATCGAATCGAAAAGAATCAAATCGACACGAAAAGAATCGAATCGAATCAAAAAGTATCGAATTGATTCGAAAACATTCGAATCGAAAAGAATCGAATTGAAATGAATCCGATCGAAATGAAAAGAATCTACTCGATTCGAATCCAGAAGAATCGAATCCAAAAGAATCGAATCGAATCCAAAAGAATCGAATTGATTTGAATCAAAAGAGGTGAATTGAATTGAATCCAAAAGGAACTAATCGAATCAAATCGAAAAAACTCGAATAGAATCAAATCGAATCAAAAAGAATCGAATAGATTCGAATCAAAAAGAATCGAATTGAGGGATCCCTGGGTGGCGCAGCGGTTTAGCGCCTGCCTTTGGCCCAGGGCGCGATCCTGGAGACCCGGGATCGAATCCCACATCGGGCTCCTGGTGCATGGAGCCTGCTTCTCCCTCTGCCTGTGTCTCTGCCTCTCTGTCTCTCTCTGTGACTATCATAAAAAAAAGAATCGAATTGAATCGTGTTGAAAAAAATCATAAAGAATCAAATCGAAAAGAATCGAATTCCATGTAACGAAAAGATTCGAATTGAAAAGAATCGAATCGAAACAAAAGAATCGAATCGAATCGACATGAATCAAAAAGAATCGAATCAAAACGAATCGAAAAGAAACAAATCAAGTAGAATCTAAAAGAATCGAATCGAATCCAATCGAAAAAATTCGAATAGAATTGAATCGAAAAGAATCAAAACGAATCGAACCGAAGAGAATCGATTCGAATCAAAATAAAAAGTATCGTATCAAATCGAATCGAAAAGAATCATATCAAATAGAATCGAAAGAATGGAATCAAATCTAAAACAATCGAATGGAATCGAAAAGAATCGCATTGAATGGAATAGAATCGAAAAGAATAGAATAGAATCGAAAGAAATCGAATAGAATCAAATCAAATCAAAAAGAATCGAATTGAATTGATCCTAACCAAAAGAAGCGAAATGAATCGACTCGAACCGAAAAAAACAAATCGAAAAGAATCTAATCTCAACGAAAATCATCGAAATGAATAGAATCGAAAAGAATCGAATTGAATCAAATCGAAAAGAATCGAATGGAATCCAATCGAAAAGAATCAAATTGAGTCGAATCGAAACAAATTGAATCCAATCGAAAAGAATCTAATTGAATCGAATCGAAAAGAATCGAATTCAATCAAAACGAATCGATTCGAATGGAATAGAAAAGAATAGAATAGAATCGAATCGAAAAGAATCAAATCGAATCGAAAAGAATCGAATCAAAAAGAATTGAATCGAATCGAAAAGAAACGAATCGAACCGAATCAAAAAGAAAACAATCGAATCGAATCAAATACAAAAGAATCGCTTTGAATAGCATAGAATTGAAAAGAATCGAATCAATCGAATTGAAAACAATCGAATCGAAAAGAATCGAATCAAAAAAAGTCGAATCGAAACGAAAACAATCGAATCGAATCGAATCTAAAAGAATCGTATTGAATTGAATCGAGTCGAAAAGACTCGAATCAAAAAGACTCGAATCGAATTGAATCAAATCGAAAAGAATCTAATAGAAACCACTCGAACAGAATCAAATCGAAATGATTCAAAATGAATCGAATAGAATAGAATCGAAAAAAATCGAAACGAACCGAAACGAAATGAATCGAAGAGAATCGATTAGAATCGAAATGAAAAGAATCGTATTGAATCGAATCGAAAGAATCAAATCAAATCGAATCGAAAGAATTGAATCAAGTCGAAAAGAATCCAATCGAATCGAAAAGAATCGAACTGAATGGAATCAAATCGAAAAGAATCGAATCGAATCGAAAAGAATCGAATCAAATTTAATGGAATCGAAAAGAATCGAATGGAATCGAAAAGAATCGAAATGAAACAAATCAGATCATATGGAAAAGCATCAAATCGAATTGAAAAGAATCGAATCGAATCGAAATGAATCGAATCAAAAAGACTCGAATCGAAAAGAATCGTATTGAAAAGAATCGAATCGAATCGAAAAGACTCGAATCGAATTAAAAATATCAAATCGAATCGAATCGAAAAGAATCGAATTGAAAAGACTCGAATTGAAACGAATCGATTTGAAACGAAAAGAATCGAATCGAATCGAATCGAATTGAAAGAATCGAATTGAATAGAAAAAAATCGAATAGAAAAGAATCGAACCGAAAAGAAAAGAATCAAATTGAATCAGTCGATTAAATTCTAGTCGAATCGAATCAAAAAGAATGAAATCGAGTCGAATCGAATCGAAAAGAATCGAATCGAATCGAAAAGAATCGAATTGTATCTAATCAAAAAGAATCGAATCGTATCGACTCGAATCGAAAAGAATCCAATTGCATCATCGAATGGAAACTAATCCAATTGAATACAATCGAAAAGAATCGAATCGAATCAAATCGAAAACAATCAAATTGAATTGATCGAAAAGAATCGAATTGAATCAAATCGAATCGAAATGAAAAGAATCGAATCGATTCAAATAGAAAAGAATCGAATCGAAAAGAATCAAATCGACACGAAAAGAATCGAATCGAATCAAAAAGTATCGAATTGATTCGAAAACATTCGCATCGAAAAGAATCGAATTGAAATGAATCCGATCGAAATGAAAAGAATCTACTCGATTCGAATCCAAAAGAATCGAATCCAAAAGAATCGAATCGAATCCAAAAGAATCGAATTGATTTGAATCAAAAGAGGTGAATTGAATTGAATCCAAAAGGAACTAATCGAATCAAATCGAAAAAACTCGAATAGAATCAAATCGAATCAAAAAGAATCGAATAGATTCGAATCAAAAAGAATCGAATTGAGGGATCCCTGGGTGGCGCAGCGGTTTAGCGCCTGCCTTTGGCCCAGGGCGCGATCCTGGAGACCCGGGATCGAATCCCACATCGGGCTCCTGGTGCATGGAGCCTGCTTCTCCCTCTGCCTGTGTCTCTGCCTCTCTGTCTCTCTCTGTGACTATCATAAAAAAAAGAATCGAATTGAATCGTGTTGAAAAAAATCATAAAGAATCAAATCGAAAAGAATCGAATTCCATGTAACGAAAAGATTCGAATTGAAAAGAATCGAATCGAAACAAAAGAATCGAATCGAATCGACATGAATCAAAAAGAATCGAATCAAAACAAATCGAAAAGAAACAAATCAAGTAGAATCTAAAAGAATCGAATCGAATCCAATCGAAAAAATTCGAATAGAATTGAATCGAAAAGAATCAAAACGAATCGAACCGAAGAGAATCGATTCGAATCAAAATAAAAAGTATCGTATCAAATCGAATCGAAAAGAATCATATCAAATAGAATCGAAAGAATGGAATCAAATCTAAAACAATCGAATCGAATCGAAAAGAATCGCATTGAATGGAATAGAATCGAAAAGAATAGAATAGAATCGAAAGAAATCGAATAGAATCAAATCAAATCAAAAAGAATCGAATTGAATTGATCCTAACCAAAAGAAGCGGAATGAATCGACTCGAACCGAAAAAAACAAATCGAAAAGAATCTAATCTCAACGAAAATCATCGAAATGAATAGAATCGAAAAGAATCGAATTGAATCAAATCAAAAAGAATCGAATGGAATCCAATCGAAAAGAATCAAATTGAGTCGAATCGAAACAAATTGAATCCAATCGAAAAGAATCTAATTGAATCGAATCGAAAAGAATCGAATTCAATCAAAACGAATCGATTCGAATGGAATAGAAAAGAATAGAATAGAATCGAATCGAAAAGAATCAAATCGAATCGAAAAGAATCGAATCAAAACGAATTGAATCGAATCGAAAAGAAACGAATCGAACCGAATCAAAAAGAAAACAATCGAATCGAATCAAATACAAAAGAATCGCTTTGAATAGCATAGAATTGAAAAGAATCGAATCAATCGAATTGAAAACAATCGAATCGAAAAGAATCGAATCAAAAAAAGTCGAATCGAAACGAAAACAATCGAATCGAATCGAATCTAAAAGAATCGTATTGAATTGAATCGAGTCGAAAAGACTCGAATCAAAAAGACTCGAATCGAATTGAATCAAATCGAAAAGAATCTAATAGAAACCACTCGAACAGAATCAAATCGAAATGATTCAAATGAATCGAATAGAATAGAATCGAAAAAAATCGAATAGAATCGAAACGAACCGAAACGAAATGAATCGAAGAGAATCGATTAGAATCGAAATGAAAAGAATCGTATTGAATCGAATCGAAAAGAATCAAATCAAATCGAATCGAAAGAATTGAATCAAATCGAAAAGAATCCAATCGAATCGAAAAGAATCGAACTGAATGGAATCAAATCGAAAAGAATCGAATCGAATCGAAAAAAATCGAATCAAATTTAATGGAATCGAAAAGAATCGAATGGAATCGAAAAGAATCGAAATGAAACAAATCACATCAAATGGAAAAGCATCAAATCGAATAGAAAAGAATCGAATCGAATCGAAATGAATCGAATCAAAAAGACTCGAATCGAAAAGAATCGAATTGAAAAGAATCGAATCGAATCGAAAAGAATCGAATCAAATTTAATGGAATCGAAAAGAATCGAATGGAATCGAAAAGAATCGAAATGAAACAAATCACATCAAATGGAAAAGCATCAAATCGAATTGAAAAGAATCGAATCGAATCGAAATGAATCGAATCAAAAAGACTCGAATCGAAAAGAATCGAATCGAATCGAAAAGACTCGAATCGAATTAAAAATATCAAATCGAATCGAATCGAAAGAATCGAATTGAAAAGACTCGAATTGAAACGAATCGATTTGAAACGAAAAGAAACGAATCTAATCGAATCGAATTGAAAGAATCGAATTGAATAGAAAATAATCGAATAGAAAAGAATCGAACCGAAAAGTAAAGAATCAAATTGAATCAGTCGATTAAATTCTAGTCGAATCGAATCAAAACGCATGAAATCGAGTCGAATCGAATCGAAAAGAATCGAATTGAATCGAAAAGATTCGAATTGTATCTAATCAAAAAGAATCGAATCGTATCGACTCGAATCGAAAAGAATCCAATTGCATCATCGAATGGAAACTAATCCAATTGAATACAATCGAAAAGAATCGAATCGAATCAAATCGAAAACAATCAAATTGAATTGATCGAAAAGAATCTAATTGAATCAAATCGAATCGAAATGAAAAGAATCGAATCGATTCAAATAGAAAAGAATCGAATCGAAAAGAATCAAATCGACACGAAAAGAATCGAATCGAATCAAAAAGTATCGAATTGATTCGAAAACATTCGAATCGAAAAGAATCGAATTGAAATGAATCCGATCGAAATGAAAAGAATCTACTCGATTCGAATCCAGAAGAATCGAATCCAAAAGAATCGAATCGAATCCAAAAGAATCGAATTGATTTGAATCAAAAGAGGTGAATTGAATTGAATCCAAAAGGAACTAATCGAATCAAATCGAAAAAACTCGAATAGAATCAAATCGAATCAAAAAGAATCGAATAGATTCGAATCAAAAAGAATCGAATTGAGGGATCCCTGGGTGGCGCAGCGGTTTAGCGCCTGCCTTTGGCCCAGGGCGCGATCCTGGAGACCCGGGATCGAATCCCACATCGGGCTCCTGGTGCATGGAGCCTGCTTCTCCCTCTGCCTGTGTCTCTGCCTCTCTGTCTCTCTCTGTGACTATCATAAAAAAAAGAATCGAATTGAATCGTGTTGAAAAAAATCATAAAGAATCAAATCGAAAAGAATCGAATTCCATGTAACGAAAAGATTCGAATTGAAAAGAATCGAATCGAAACAAAAGAATCGAATCGAATCGACATGAATCAAAAAGAATCGAATCAAAACGAATCGAAAAGAAACAAATCAAGTAGAATCTAAAAGAATCGAATCGAATCCAATCGAAAAAATTCGAATAGAATTGAATCGAAAAGAATCAAAACGAATCGAACCGAAGAGAATCGATTCGAATCAAAATAAAAAGTATCGTATCAAATCGAATCGAAAAGAATCATATCAAATAGAATCGAAAGAATGGAATCAAATCTAAAACAATCGAATGGAATCGAAAAGAATCGCATTGAATGGAATAGAATCGAAAAGAATAGAATAGAATCGAAAGAAATCGAATAGAATCAAATCAAATCAAAAAGAATCGAATTGAATTGATCCTAACCAAAAGAAGCGAAATGAATCGACTCGAACCGAAAAAAACAAATCGAAAAGAATCTAATCTCAACGAAAATCATCGAAATGAATAGAATCGAAAAGAATCGAATTGAATCAAATCGAAAAGAATCGAATGGAATCCAATCGAAAAGAATCAAATTGAGTCGAATCGAAACAAATTGAATCCAATCGAAAAGAATCTAATTGAATCGAATCGAAAAGAATCGAATTCAGTCAAAACGAATCGATTCGAATGGAATAGAAAAGAATAGAATACAATCGAAAAGAATCAAATCGAATCGAAAAGAATCGAATCAAAAAGAATTGAATCGAATCGAAAAGAAACGAATAGAACCGAATCAAAAAGAAAACAATCGAATCGAATCAAATGCAAAAGAATCGCTTTGAATAGCATAGAATTGAAAAGAATCGAATCAATCGAATTGAAAACAATCGAATCGAAAAGAATCGAATCAAAAAAAGTCGAATCGAAACGAAAACAATCGAATCGAATCGAATCTAAAAGAATCGTATTGAATTGAATCGAGTCGAAAAGACTCGAATCAAAAAGACTCGAATCGAATTGAATCAAATCGAAAAGAATCTAATAGAAACCACTCGAACAGAATCAAATCGAAATGATTCAAAATGAATCGAATAGAATAGAATCGAAAAAAATCGAAACGAATCGAAACGAACCGAAACGAAATGAATCGAAGAGAATCGATTAGAATCGAAATGAAAAGAATCGTATTGAATCGAATCGAAAAGAATCAAATCAAATCGAATCGAAAGAATTGAATCAAATCGAAAAGAATCCAATCGAATCGAAAAGAATCGAACTGAATGGAATCAAATCGAAAAGAATCGAATCGAATCGAAAAGAATGGAATCAAATTTAATGGAATCGAAAAGAATCGAATTGAATCGAAAAGAATCGAAATGAAACAAATCAGATCAAATGGAAAAGCATCAAATCGAATTGAAAAGAATCGAATCGAATCGAAATGAATCGAATCAAAAAGACTCGAATCGAAAAGAATCGAATCGAATCGAAAAGACTCGAATCGAATTAAAAATATCAAATCGAATCGAATCGAAAAGAATCGAATTGAAAAGACTCGAATTAAAACGAATCGATTTGAAACGAAAAGAATCGAATCGAATCGAATCGAATTGAAAGAATCGAATTGAATAGAAAAAAATCGAATAGAAAAGAATCGAACCGAAAAGAAAAGAATCAAATTGAATCAGTCGATTAAATTCTAGTCGAATCGAATCAAAAAGCATGAAATCGAGTCGAATCGAATCGAAAAGAATCGAATCGAATCGAAAAGATTCGAATTGTATCTAATCAAAAAGAATCGAATCGTATCGACTCGAATCGAAAAGAATCCAATTGCATCATCGAATGGAAACTAATCGAATTGAATAGAATCGAAAAGAATCGAATTGAATCAAATCGAAATCAATCAAATTGAATTGATCGAAAAGAATCGAATTGAATCAAATCGAATCGAAATGAAAAGAATCGAATCGATTCAAATAGAAAAGAATAGAATCGAAAAGAATCAAATCGACACGAAAAGAATCGAATCGAATCAAAAAGTATCGAATTGATTCGAAAACATTCGCATCGAAAAGAATCGAATTGAAATGAATCCGATCGAAATGAAAAGAATCTACTCGATTCGAATCTAAAAGAATCGAATCCAAAAGAATCGAATCCAAAAGAATCGAATTGAATTGAATCAAAAGAAATGAATTGAATTGAATCCAAAAGGAACTAATCGCATCAAATCGAAAAAATTCGAATAGAATCAAATCGAATCAAAAAGAATCGAATAGATTCGACTAAAAAAGAATCGAATTGAGGGATCCCTGGGTGGCGCAGCGGTTTAGCGCCTGCCTTTGGCCCAGGGCGCGATCCTGGAGACCCGGGATCGAATCCCACATCGGGCTCCTGGTGCATGGAGCCTGCTTCTCCCTCTGCCTGTGTCTCTGCCTCTCTGTCTCTCTCTGTGACTATCATAAAAAAAAGAATCGAATTGAATCGTGTTGAAAAAAAATCATAAAGAATCAAATCGAAAAGAATCGAACTCCATGTAACGAAAAGATTCGAATTGAAAAGAATCGAATCGAAACAAAAGAATCGAATCGAATCGACATGAATCAAAAAGAATCGAATCAAAACGAATCGAAAAGAAACAAATCAAGTAGAATCTAAAAGAATCGAATCGAATCCAATCGAAAAAATTCGAATAGAATTGAATCGAAAAGAATCAAAACGAATCGAACCGAAGAGAATCGATTCGAATCAAAATAAAAAGTATCGTATCAAATCGAATCGAAAAGAATCATATCAAATAGAATCGAAAGAATGGAATCAAATCTAAAACAATCGAATCGAATCGAAAAGAATCGCATTGAATGGAATAGAATCGAAAAGAATAGAATAGAATCGAAAGAAATCGAATAGAATCAAATCAAATCAAAAAGAATCGAATTGAATTGATCCTAACCAAAAGAAGCGAAATGAATCGACTCGAACCGAAAAAAACAAATCGAAAAGAATCTAATCTCAACGAAAATCATCGAAATGAATAGAATCGAAAAGAATCGAATTGAATCAAATCGAAAAGAATCGAATGGAATCCAATCGAAAAGAATCAAATTGATTCGAATCGAAACAAATTGAATCCAATCGAAAAGAATCTAATTGAATCGAATCGAAAAGAATCGAATTCAATCAAAACGAATCGATTCGAATGGAATAGAAAAGAATAGAATAGAATCGAATCGAAAAGAATCAAATCGAATCGAAAAGAATCGAATCAAAACGAATTTAATCGAATCGAAAAGAAACGAATCGAACCGAATCAAAAAGAAAACAATCGAATCGAATCAAATACAAAAGAATCGCTTTGAATAGCATAGAATTGAAAAGAATCGAATCAATCGAATTGAAAACAATCGAATCGAAAAGAATCGAATCAAAAAAAGTCGAATCGAAACGAAAACAATCGAATCGAATCGAATCTAAAAGAATCGTATTGAATTGAATCGAGTCGAAAAGACTCGAATCAAAAAGACTCGAATCGAATTGAATCAAATCGAAAAGAATCTAATAGAAACCACTCGAACAGAATCAAATCGAAATGATTCAAATGAATCGAATAGAATAGAATCGAAAAAAATCGAATAGAATCGAAACGAACCGAAACGAAATGAATCGAAGAGAATCGATTAGAATCGAAATGAAAAGAATCGTATTGAATCGAATCGAAAAGAATCAAATCAAATCGAATCGAAAGAATTGAATCAAATCGAAAAGAATCCAATCGAATCGAAAAGAATCGAACTGAATGGAATCAAATCGAAAAGAATCGAATCGAATCGAAAAGAATCGAATCAAATTTAATGGAATCGAAAAGAATCGAATTGAATCGAAAAGAATCAAAATGAAACAAATCACATCAAATGGAAAAGCATCAAATCGAATTGAAAAGAATCGAATCGAATCGAAATGAATCGAATCAAAAAGACTCGAATCGAAAAGAATCGAATTGAAAAGAATCGAATCGAATCGAAAAGACTCGAATCGAATAAATATATCAAATCGAATCGAATCGGAAAGAATCGAATTGAAAAGACTCGAATTGAAACGAATCGATTTGAAACGAAAAGAATAGAATCTAATCGAATCGAATTGAAAGAATCGAATTGAATAGAAAAAAATCGAATAGAAAAGAATCGAACCGAAAAGTAAAGAATCAAATTGAATCAGTCGATTAAATTCTAGTCGAATCGAATCAAAAAGCATGAAATCGAGTCGAATCGAATCGAAAAGAATCGAATCGAATCGAAAAGATTCGAATTGTATCTAATCAAAAAGAATCGAATCGTATCGACTCGAATCGAAAAGAATCCAATTGCATCATCGAATGGAAACTAATCGAATTGAATAGAATAGAAAAGAATCGAATCGAATCAAATCGAAAACAATCAAATTGAATTGATCGAAAAGAATCGAATTGAATCAAATCGAATCGAAATGAAAAGAATCGAATCGATTCAAATGGAAAAGAATCGAATCGAAAAGAATCAAATCGACACGAAAAGAATCGAATCGAATCAAAAAGTATCGAATTGATTCGAAAACATTCGAATCGAAAAGAATCGAATTGAAATGAATCCGATCGAAATGAAAAGAATCTACTCGATTCGAATCCAAAAGAATCGAATCCAAAAGAATCGAATCGAATCCAAAAGAATCGAATTGATTTGAATCAAAAGAAGTGAATTGAATTGAATCCAAAAGGAACTAATCGAATCAAATCGAAAAAACTCGAATAGAATCAAATCGAATCAAAAAGAATCGAATAGATTCGAATCAAAAAGAATCGAATTGAGGGATCCCTGGGTGGCGCAGCGGTTTAGCGCCTGCCTTTGGCCCAGGGCGCGATCCTGGAGACCCGGGATCGAATCCCACATCGGGCTCCTGGTGCATGGAGCCTGCTTCTCCCTCTGCCTGTGTCTCTGCCTCTCTGTCTCTCTCTGTGACTATCATAAAAAAAAGAATCGAATTGAATCGTGTTGAAAAAAATCATAAAGAATCAAATCGAAAAGAATCGAATTCCATGTAACGAAAAGATTCGAATTGAAAAGAATCGAATCGAAACAAAAGAATCGAATCGAATCGACATGAATCAAAAAGAATCGAATCAAAACGAATCGAAAAGAAACAAATCAAGTAGAATCTAAAAGAATCGAATCGAACCCAATCGAAAAAATTCGAATAGAATTGAATCGAAAAGAATCAAAACGAATCGAACCGAAGAGAATCGATTCGAATCAAAATAAAAAGTATCGTATCAAATCGAATCGAAAAGAATCATATCAAATAGAATCGAAAGAATGGAATCAAATCTAAAACAATCGAATCGAATCGAAAAGAATCGCATTGAATGGAATAGAATCGAAAAGAATAGAATAGAATCGAAAGAAATCGAATAGAATCAAATCAAATCAAAAAGAATCGAATTGAATTGATCCTAACCAAAAGAAGCGAAATGAATCGACTCGAACCGAAAAAAACAAATCGAAAAGAATCTAATCTCAACGAAAATCATCGAAATGAATAGAATCGAAAAGAATCGAATTGAATCAAATCGAAAAGAATCGAATGGAATCCAATCGAAAAGAATCAAATTGAGTCGAATCGAAACAAATTGAATCCAATCGAAAAGAATCTAATTGAATCGAATCGAAAAGAATCGAATTCAATCAAAACGAATCGATTCGAATGGAATAGAAAAGAATAGAATAGAATAGAATCGAAAAGAATCAAATCGAATCGAAAAGAATCGAATCAAAACGAATTGAATCGAATCGAAAAGAAACGAATCGAACCGAATCAAAAAGAAAACAATCGAATCGAATCAAATACAAAAGAATCGCTTTGAATAGCATAGAATTGAAAAGAATCGAATCAATCGAATTGAAAACAATCGAATCGAAAAGAATCGAATCAAAAAAAGTCGAATCGAAACGAAAACAATCGAATCGAATCGAATCTAAAAGAATCGTATTGAATTGAATCGAGTCGAAAAGACGCGAATCAAAAAGACTCGAATCGAATTGAAACAAATCGAAAAGAATCTAATAGAAACCACTCGAACAGAATCAAATCGAAATGATTCAAAATGAATCGAATAGAATAGAATCGAAAAAAATCGAAACGACCCGAAACGAAATGAATCGAAGAGAATCGATTAGAATCGAAATGAAAAGAATCGTATTGAATCGAATCGAAAGAATCAAATCAAATTGAATCGAAAGAATTGAATCAAATCGAAAAGAATCCAATCGAATCGAAAAGAATCGAACTGAATGGAATCAAATCGAAAAGAATCGAATCGAATCGAAAAGAATCGAATCAAATTTAATGGAATCGAAAAGAATCGAATGGAATCGAAAAGAATCGAAATGAAACAAATCAGATCATATCGAAAAGCATCAAATCGAATTGAAAAGAATCGAATCGAATCGAAATGAATCGAATCAAAAAGACTCGAATCGAAAAGAATCGTATTGAAAAGAATCGAATCGAATCGAAAAGACTCGAATCGAATTAAAAATATCAAATCGAATCGAATCGAAAAGAATCGAATTGAAAAGACTCGAATTGAAACGAATCGATTTGAAACGAAAAGAATCGAATCGAATCGAATCGAATTGAAAGAATCGAATTGAATAGAAAAAAATCGAATAGAAAAGAATCGAACCGAAAAGAAAAGAATCAAATTGAATCAGTCGATTAAATTCTAGTCGAATCGAATCAAAAAGAATGAAATCGAAAAGAATCGAATCGAAAAGAATCGAATCGAAAAGAATCGAATTGTATCTAATCAAAAAGAATCGAATCGTATCGACTCGAATCGAAAAGAATCCAATTGCATCATCGAATGGAAACTAATCGAATTGAATAGAATAGAAAAGAATCGAATCGAATCAAATCGAAAACAATCAAATTGAATTGATCGAAAAGAATCGAATTGAATCAAATCGAATCGAAATGAAAAGAATCGAATCGATTCAAATGGAAAAGAATCGAATCGAAAAGAATCAAATCGACACGAAAAGAATCGAATCGAATCAAAAAGTATCGAATTGATTCGAAAACATTCGAATCGAAAAGAATCGAATTGAAATGAATCCGATCGAAATGAAAAGAATCTACTCGATTCGAATCCAAAAGAATCGAATCCAAAAGAATCGAATCGAATCCAAAAGAATCGAATTGATTTGAATCAAAAGAAGTGAATTGAATTGAATCCAAAAGGAACTAATCGAATCAAATCGAAAAAACTCGAATAGAATCAAATCGAATCAAAAAGAATCGAATAGATTCGAATCAAAAAGAATCGAATTGAGGGATCCCTGGGTGGCGCAGCGGTTTAGCGCCTGCCTTTGGCCCAGGGCGCGATCCTGGAGACCCGGGATCGAATCCCACATCGGGCTCCTGGTGCATGGAGCCTGCTTCTCCCTCTGCCTGTGTCTCTGCCTCTCTGTCTCTCTCTGTGACTATCATAAAAAAAAGAATCGAATTGAATCGTGTTGAAAAAAATCATAAAGAATCAAATCGAAAAGAATCGAATTCCATGTAACGAAAAGATTCGAATTGAAAAGAATCGAATCGAAACAAAAGAATCGAATCGAATCGACATGAATCAAAAAGAATCGAATCAAAACGAATCGAAAAGAAACAAATCAAGTAGAATCTAAAAGAATCGAATCGAACCCAATCGAAAAAATTCGAATAGAATTGAATCGAAAAGAATCAAAACGAATCGAACCGAAGAGAATCGATTCGAATCAAAATAAAAAGTATCGTATCAAATCGAATCGAAAAGAATCATATCAAATAGAATCGAAAGAATGGAATCAAATCTAAAACAATCGAATCGAATCGAAAAGAATCGCATTGAATGGAATAGAATCGAAAAGAATAGAATAGAATCGAAAGAAATCGAATAGAATCAAATCAAATCAAAAAGAATCGAATTGAATTGATCCTAACCAAAAGAAGCGAAATGAATCGACTCGAACCGAAAAAAACAAATCGAAAAGAATCTAATCTCAACGAAAATCATCGAAATGAATAGAATCGAAAAGAATCGAATTGAATCAAATCGAAAAGAATCGAATGGAATCCAATCGAAAAGAATCAAATTGAGTCGAATCGAAACAAATTGAATCCAATCGAAAAGAATCTAATTGAATCGAATCGAAAAGAATCGAATTCAATCAAAACGAATCGATTCGAATGGAATAGAAAAGAATAGAATAGAATAGAATCGAAAAGAATCAAATCGAATCGAAAAGAATCGAATCAAAACGAATTGAATCGAATCGAAAAGAAACGAATCGAACCGAATCAAAAAGAAAACAATCGAATCGAATCAAATACAAAAGAATCGCTTTGAATAGCATAGAATTGAAAAGAATCGAATCAATCGAATTGAAAACAATCGAATCGAAAAGAATCGAATCAAAAAAAGTCGAATCGAAACGAAAACAATCGAATCGAATCGAATCTAAAAGAATCGTATTGAATTGAATCGAGTCGAAAAGACGCGAATCAAAAAGACTCGAATCGAATTGAAACAAATCGAAAAGAATCTAATAGAAACCACTCGAACAGAATCAAATCGAAATGATTCAAAATGAATCGAATAGAATAGAATCGAAAAAAATCGAAACGACCCGAAACGAAATGAATCGAAGAGAATCGATTAGAATCGAAATGAAAAGAATCGTATTGAATCGAATCGAAAGAATCAAATCAAATTGAATCGAAAGAATTGAATCAAATCGAAAAGAATCCAATCGAATCGAAAAGAATCGAACTGAATGGAATCAAATCGAAAAGAATCGAATCGAATCGAAAAGAATCGAATCAAATTTAATGGAATCGAAAAGAATCGAATTGAATCGAAAAGAATCGAAATGAAACAAATCAGATCAAATGGAAAAGCATCAAATCGAATTGAAATGAATCGAATCGAATCGAAATGAATCGAATCAAAAAGACTCGAATCGAAAAGAATCGAATCGAATCGAAAAGACTCGAATCGAATTAAAAATATCAAATCGAATCGAATCGAAAAGAATCGAATTGAAAAGACTCGAATTGAAACGAATCGATTTGAAACGAAAAGAATCGAATCTAATCGAATCGAATGAAAGAATTGAATTGAATAGAAAAAAATCGAATAGAAAAGAATCGAACCGAAAAGTAAAGAATCAAATTGAATCAGTCGATTAAATTCTAGTCGAATCGAATCAAAAAGCATGAAATCGAGTCGAATCGAATCGAAAAGAATCGAATCGAATCGAAAAGATTCGAATTGTATCTAATCAAAAAGAATCGAATCGTATCGACTCGAATCGAAAAGAATCCAATTGCATCATCGAATGGAAAGTAATCGAATTGAATAGAATAGAAAAGAATCGAATCGAATCAAATCGAAAACAATCAAATTGAATTGATCGAAAAGAATCGAATTGAATCAAATCGAATCGAAATGAAAAGAATCGAATCGATTCAAGTGGAAAAGAATCGAATCAAAAGAATCAAATCGACACGAAAAGAATCGAATCGAATCAAAAAGTATCGAATTGATTCGAAAACATTCGAATCGAAAAGAATCGAATTGAAATGAATCCGATCGAAATGAAAAGAATCTACTCGATTCGAATCCAAAAGAATCGAATCCAAAAGAATCGAATCGAATCCAAAAGAATCGAATTGATTTGAATCAAAAGAAGTGAATTGAATTGAATCCAAAAGGAACTAATCGAATCAAATCGAAAAAACTCGAATAGAATCAAATCGAATCAAAAAGAATCGAATAGATTCGAATCAAAAAGAATCGAATTGAGGGATCCCTGGGTGGCGCAGCGGTTTAGCGCCTGCCTTTGGCCCAGGGCGCGATCCTGGAGACCCGGGATCGAATCCCACATCGGGCTCCTGGTGCATGGAGCCTGCTTCTCCCTCTGCCTGTGTCTCTGCCTCTCTGTCTCTCTCTGTGACTATCATAAAAAAAAGAATCGAATTGAATCGTGTTGAAAAAAATCATAAAGAATCAAATCGAAAAGAATCGAATTCCATGTAACGAAAAGATTCGAATTGAAAAGAATCGAATCGAAACAAAAGAATCGAATCGAATCGACATGAATCAAAAAGAATCGAATCAAAACGAATCGAAAAGAAACAAATCAAGTAGAATCTAAAAGAATCGAATCGAATCCAATCGAAAAAATTCGAATAGAATTGAATCGAAAAGAATCAAAACGAATCGAACCGAAGAGAATCGATTCGAATCAAAATAAAAAGTATCGTATCAAATCGAATCGAAAAGAATCATATCAAATAGAATCGAAAGAATGGAATCAAATCTAAAACAATCGAATGGAATCGAAAAGAATCGCATTGAATGGAATAGAATCGAAAAGAATAGAATAGAATCGAAAGAAATCGAATAGAATCAAATCAAATCAAAAAGAATCGAATTGAATTGATCCTAACCAAAAGAAGCGAAATGAATCGACTCGAACCGAAAAAAACAAATCGAAAAGAATCTAATCTCAACGAAAATCATCGAAATGAATAGAATCGAAAAGAATCGAATTGAATCAAATCGAAAAGAATCGAATGGAATCCAATCGAAAAGAATCAAATTGAGTCGAATCGAAACAAATTGAATCCAATCGAAAAGAATCTAATTGAATCGAATCGAAAAGAATCGAATTCAATCAAAACGAATCGATTCGAATGGAATAGAAAAGAATAGAATCGAATCGAATCGAAAAGAATCAAATCGAATCGAAAAGAATCGAATCAAAACGAATTGAATCGAATCGAAAAGAAACGAATCGAACCGAATCAAAAAGAAAACAATCGAATCGAATCAAATACAAAAGAATCGCTTTGAATAGCATAGAATTGAAAAGAATCGAATCAATCGAATTGAAAACAATTGAATCGAAAAGAATCGAATCAAAAAAAGTCGAATCGAAACGAAAACAATCGAATCGAATCGAATCTAAAAGAATCGTATTGAATTGAATCGAGTCGAAAAGACTCGAATCAAAAAGACTCGAATCGAATTGAATCAAATCGAAAAGAATCTAATAGAAACCACTCGAACAGAATCAAATCGAAATGATTCAAATGAATCGAATAGAATAGAATCGAAAAAAATCGAATAGAATCGAAACGAACCGAAACGAAATGAATCGAAGAGAATCGATTAGAATCGAAATGAAAAGAATCGTATTGAATCGAATCGAAAAGAATCAAATCAAATCGAATCGAAAGAATTGAATCAAATCGAAAAGAATCCAATCGAATCGAAAAGAATCGAACTGAATGGAATCAAATCGAAAAGAATCGAAACGAATCGAAAAGAATCGAATCAAATTTAATGGAATCGAAAAGAATCGAATTGAATCGAAAAGAATCGAAATGAAACAAATCAGATCAAATGGAAAAGCATCAAATCGAATTGAAAAGAATCGAATTGAATCGAAATGAATCGAATCAAAAAGACTCGAATCGAAAAGAATCGAATCGAATCGAAAAGACTCGAATCGAATTAAAAATATCAAATCGAATCTAATTGAAAAAAATCGAAAAATCGAATTGAAAAGACTCGAATTGAAACGAATCGATTTGAAACGAAAAGAATCGAATCTAATCGAATCGAATGAAAGAATTGAATTGAATAGAAAAAAATCGAATAGAAAAGAATCGAACCGAAAAGTAAAGAATCAAATTGAATCAGTCGATTAAATTCTAGTCGAATCGAATCAAAAAGCATGAAATCGAGTCGAATCGAATCGAAAAGAATCGAATCGAAACGAAAAGATTCGAATTGTATCTAATCAAAAAGAATCGAATCGTATCGACTCGAATCGAAAAGAATCCAATTGCATCATCGAATGGAAAGTAATCGAATTGAATAGAATAGAAAAGAATCGAATCGAATCAAATCGAAAACAATCAAATTGAATTGATCGAAAAGAATCGAATTGAATCAAATCGAATCGAAATGAAAAGAATCGAATCGATTCAAGTGGAAAAGAATCGAATCAAAAGAATCAAATCGACACGAAAAGAATCGAATCGAATCAAAAAGTATCGAATTGATTCGAAAACATTCGAATCGAAAAGAATCGAATTGAAATGAATCCGATCGAAATGAAAAGAATCTACTCGATTCGAATCCAAAAGAATCGAATCCAAAAGAATCAAATCGAATCCAAAAGAATCGAATTGATTTGAATCAAAAGAAGTGAATTGAATTGAATCCAAAAGGAACTAATCGAATCAAATCGAAAAAACTCGAATAGAATCAAATCGAATCAAAAAGAATCGAATAGATTCGAATCAAAAAGAATCGAATTGAGGGATCCCTGGGTGGCGCAGCGGTTTAGCGCCTGCCTTTGGCCCAGGGCGCGATCCTGGAGACCCGGGATCGAATCCCACATCGGGCTCCTGGTGCATGGAGCCTGCTTCTCCCTCTGCCTGTGTCTCTGCCTCTCTGTCTCTCTCTGTGACTATCATAAAAAAAGAATCGAATTGAATCGTGTTGAAAAAAATCATAAAGAATCAAATCGAAAAGAATCGAATTCCATGTAACGAAAAGATTCGAATTGAAAAGAATCGAATCGAAACAAAAGAATCGAATCGAATCGACATGAATCAAAAAGAATCGAATCAAAACGAATCGAAAAGAAACAAATCAAGTAGAATCTAAAAGAATCGAATCGAATCCAATCGAAAAAATTCGAATAGAATTGAATCGAAAAGAATCAAAACGAATCGAACCGAAGAGAATCGATTCGAATCAAAATAAAAAGTATCGTATCAAATCGAATCGAAAAGAATCATATCAAATAGAATCGAAAGAATGGAATCAAATCTAAAACAATCGAATGGAATCGAAAAGAATCGCATTGAATGGAATAGAATCGAAAAGAATAGAATAGAATCGAAAGAAATCGAATAGAATCAAATCAAACCAAAAAGAATCGAATTGAATTGATCCTAACCAAAAGAAGCGAAATGAATCGACTCGAACCGAAAAAAACAAATCGAAAAGAATCTAATCTCAACGAAAATCATCGAAATGAATAGAATCGAAAAGAATCGAATTGAATCAAATCGAAAAGAATCGAATGGAATCCAATCGAAAAGAATCAAATTGAGTCGAATCGAAACAAATTGAATCCAATCGAAAAGAATCTAATTGAATCGAATCGAAAAGAATCGAATTCAATCAAAACGAATCGATTCGAATGGAATAGAAAAGAATAGAATAGAATCGAATCGAAAAGAATCAAATCGAATCGAAAAGAATCGAATCAAAACGAATTGAATCGAATCGAAAAGAAACGAATCGAACCGAATCAAAAAGAAAACAATCGAATCGAATCAAATACAAAAGAATCGCTTTGAATAGCATAGAATTGAAAAGAATCGAATCAATCGAATTGAAAACAATTGAATCGAAAAGAATCGAATCAAAAAAAGTCGAATCGAAACGAAAACAATCGAATCGAATCGAATCTAAAAGAATCGTATTGAATTGAATCGAGTCGAAAAGACTCGAATCAAAAAGACTCGAATCGAATTGAATCAAATCGAAAAGAATCTAATAGAAACCACTCGAACAGAATCAAATCGAAATGATTCAAATGAATCGAATAGAATAGAATCGAAAAAAATCGAAACGAATCGAAACGAACCGAAACGAAATGAATCGAAGAGAATCGATTAGAATCGAAATGAAAAGAATCGTATTGAATCGAATCGAAAAGAATCAAATCAAATCGAATCGAAAGAATTGAATCAAATCGAAAAGAATCCAATCGAATCGAAAAGAATCGAACTGAATGGAATCAAATCGAAAAGAATCGAATCGAATCGAAAAGAATCGAATCAAATTTAATGGAATCGAAAAGAATCGAATGGAATCGAAAAGAATCAAAATGAAACAAATCACATCAAATGGAAAAGCATCAAATCGAATTGAAAAGAATCGAATCGAATCGAAAAGACTCGAATCGAATAAATATATCAAATCGAATCGAATCGGAAAGAATCGAATTGAAAAGACTCGAATTGAAACGAATCGATTTGAAACGAAAAGAATAGAATCTAATCGAATCGAATTGAAAGAATCGAATTGAATAGAAAAAAATCGAATAGAAAAGAATCGAACCGAAAAGTAAAGAATCAAATTGAATCAGTCGATTAAATTCTAGTCGAATCGAATCAAAAAGCATGAAATCGAGTCGAATCGAATCGAAAAGAATCGAATCGAATCGAAAAGATTCGAATTGTATCTAATCAAAAAGAATCGAATCGTATCGACTCGAATCGAAAAGAATCCAATTGCATCATCGAATGGAAACTAATCGAATTGAATAGAATAGAAAAGAATCGAATCGAATCAAATCGAAAACAATCAAATTGAATTGATCGAAAAGAATCGAATTGAATCAAATCGAATCGAAATGAAAAGAATCGAATCGATTCAAATGGAAAAGAATCGAATCGAAAAGAATCAAATCGACACGAAAAGAATCGAATCGAATCAAAAAGTATCGAATTGATTCGAAAACATTCGAATCGAAAAGAATCGAATTGAAATGAATCCGATCGAAATGAAAAGAATCTACTCGATTCGAATCCAAAAGAATCGAATCCAAAAGAATCGAATCGAATCCAAAAGAATCGAATTGATTTGAATCAAAAGAAGTGAATTGAATTGAATCCAAAAGGAACTAATCGAATCAAATCGAAAAAACTCGAATAGAATCAAATCGAATCAAAAAGAATCGAATAGATTCGAATCAAAAAGAATCGAATTGAGGGATCCCTGGGTGGCGCAGCGGTTTAGCGCCTGCCTTTGGCCCAGGGCGCGATCCTGGAGACCCGGGATCGAATCCCACATCGGGCTCCTGGTGCATGGAGCCTGCTTCTCCCTCTGCCTGTGTCTCTGCCTCTCTGTCTCTCTCTGTGACTATCATAAAAAAAAGAATCGAATTGAATCGTGTTGAAAAAAATCATAAAGAATCAAATCGAAAAGAATCGAATTCCATGTAACGAAAAGATTCGAATTGAAAAGAATCGAATCGAAACAAAAGAATCGAATCGAATCGACATGAATCAAAAAGAATCGAATCAAAACGAATCGAAAAGAAACAAATCAAGTAGAATCTAAAAGAATCGAATCGAACCCAATCGAAAAAATTCGAATAGAATTGAATCGAAAAGAATCAAAACGAATCGAACCGAAGAGAATCGATTCGAATCAAAATAAAAAGTATCGTATCAAATCGAATCGAAAAGAATCATATCAAATAGAATCGAAAGAATGGAATCAAATCTAAAACAATCGAATCGAATCGAAAAGAATCGCATTGAATGGAATAGAATCGAAAAGAATAGAATAGAATCGAAAGAAATCGAATAGAATCAAATCAAATCAAAAAGAATCGAATTGAATTGATCCTAACCAAAAGAAGCGAAATGAATCGACTCGAACCGAAAAAAACAAATCGAAAAGAATCTAATCTCAACGAAAATCATCGAAATGAATAGAATCGAAAAGAATCGAATTGAATCAAATCGAAAAGAATCGAATGGAATCCAATCGAAAAGAATCAAATTGAGTCGAATCGAAACAAATTGAATCCAATCGAAAAGAATCTAATTGAATCGAATCGAAAAGAATCGAATTCAATCAAAACGAATCGATTCGAATGGAATAGAAAAGAATAGAATAGAATAGAATCGAAAAGAATCAAATCGAATCGAAAAGAATCGAATCAAAACGAATTGAATCGAATCGAAAAGAAACGAATCGAACCGAATCAAAAAGAAAACAATCGAATCGAATCAAATACAAAAGAATCGCTTTGAATAGCATAGAATTGAAAAGAATCGAATCAATCGAATTGAAAACAATCGAATCGAAAAGAATCGAATCAAAAAAAGTCGAATCGAAACGAAAACAATCGAATCGAATCGAATCTAAAAGAATCGTATTGAATTGAATCGAGTCGAAAAGACGCGAATCAAAAAGACTCGAATCGAATTGAAACAAATCGAAAAGAATCTAATAGAAACCACTCGAACAGAATCAAATCGAAATGATTCAAAATGAATCGAATAGAATAGAATCGAAAAAAATCGAAACGACCCGAAACGAAATGAATCGAAGAGAATCGATTAGAATCGAAATGAAAAGAATCGTATTGAATCGAATCGAAAGAATCAAATCAAATTGAATCGAAAGAATTGAATCAAATCGAAAAGAATCCAATCGAATCGAAAAGAATCGAACTGAATGGAATCAAATCGAAAAGAATCGAATCGAATCGAAAAGAATCGAATCAAATTTAATGGAATCGAAAAGAATCGAATGGAATCGAAAAGAATCGAAATGAAACAAATCAGATCATATCGAAAAGCATCAAATCGAATTGAAAAGAATCGAATCGAATCGAAATGAATCGAATCAAAAAGACTCGAATCGAAAAGA